>NC_092131.1:25098369-25401400 GCF_043159975.1 Macaca nemestrina | reverse complement strand
GAATCCTCAACAAAATACTGGCAAACTAGATAAGCACATAAAAAAGCTTATCCACCACAATCAAGATGGCTTCATCCCCAAATGCAAGGCTGGTTCAACATATGCAAATTAATAAATGTAACTCATCACATAAACAGAACTAAAGACAAAACCACATGATTATCTCAATAGATGCAGAAAAAGGCCTTCAATACGATTCAACGTCTCTTCATGTTAAAAACCTCTCAATAAACTGGGTATTGAAGGAATATATCTCAAAATAAAAAGAACCATATATGGCAAACCCACAGACAATATCATACTGAATAGGCAACAGCTGAAAGTATTTCCCTTGAAAAACAGTATAAGTTAAGGATGCCCTCTGTCACCACCCCTTCTCAATATAGCATTGGAAGTTATGACCAGAGCAATCAGGCAAGAGAAAGAAGTAAAGTGCATTCAAATAAAAAAAGAGGAAGTCAAATTATCTTTGTTTGCAGATGACATGATCCTGATCTAGAAAACCTCATTGTCTCAGCACAAAAGCTTCTTAAGCTGATAAACAACTTCAACAAAGACTCAGGATGAGCCGGGCGCGGTGGCTCACGCCTGTAATCCCAGCACTTTGGGAGGCCGAGGCGGGCGGATCACAAGGTCAGGAGATCGAGACCACGGTGAAACCCCGTCTCTACTAAAAATACAAAAAATTAGCCGGGCGCGGTTGTGGGTGCCTGTAGTCCCAGCTACTCGGGAGGCTGAGGCAGGAGAATGGCGTGAACCCGGGAGGTGGAGCTTGCAGTGAGCCGAGATCGCACCACTGCACTCCAGCCTGGGCGACAGAGCGAGACTCCGTCTCAAAAAAAAAAAAAAAAAAAAAAAAAAAAGACTCAGGATGCAAAATCAATGTGCAAAAATGCTAGCATTCCTACAGACAAACAAGAGGCAAGCAGAGAGCCAAATCATGAATGAACCCCATTCACAACTGCTGCAAAAATAATAAAATACCTAGAAATATAGCTAACAAGTGAAGTGAAGAACCTCTTCAAGGAGAGCTACAAACCACTGCTCAAAGAAATCAGAGAGGACACAAACAAATGGAAAAACATTCCATGCTCATGGATAGGAAAAATCAATACCAAAAAATGGACATATTGGCCACAGTAACTTAAAAATTCAGTGTTATTCCCATTGAACTACTCTTGAGATTCTTTACAGAATTAGAAAAAAAACTATTTTAAAATTCATATGGAACCCAAAAAGCCCAAATAGCCAAGACAATCTTAAACAAAAATAACAAAGCTGTAGGCATTATGCTACCCGACTTCAATCAATGTACTACAAAGTTATAGTACGCAAAACAGCATGGTACTGATACAAGAATAGACACATAGACCAATGGAACAGAATAGAGAACTCAGAAATATGGCTGTACACCTACAACCATCTCATCTTCAACAAACCAGACAAAAAACAAACAGTGGGGAAAGGACTCACTATTTAATAAATGGTGCTGGGAGTGCTGGCTAGCCACATGCAGAAAATTGAAACTGGACCCCTTCCTTACACCTTATACAAAAATTGACTCAAGATGGATTAAAGACTTAAACGTAAAACTAAAAACTATAAAAACCATAGAATAAGATCTAGGCAATACCATTCAGGGCACAGGTATGGGCAAAGATGTTATGATAAAAATGGGAAAAGCAATTGCGACAAAAGTAAAAATTGACAATTGCGATTTAACTAAACTAAAGAGCTTCTGCACAGCAGAAGAAACTCTCATCAGAGTGAATAGAGAATCTACAGAATGGGAGAAAATTTTTGCAATCTATCCATCTGACAGAGGTCTAATATCCAGAGTCTACAAGGAACTTAAACAAATTTGCAAGAAAAAAAAAAACCTTAAAAAAGTGGGCAAAGGACATGAACAGACATTCTCAAAAGATGACATACATGCAGCCAGCAAACATGAAAAAAAGCTCAACATCACTGATCATTAGAGAAATGCAAATCAACACCACAATGAGATACCATCTCATGCTAGTCAGACTGGTGATTATTAAAAAGTAAAAAAAAACAACAACAACAACAGATGCTGGTGAGGTTGTAGAGAAAAATGAACATTTTCACATGGTTCGTGGGAGTGTAAATTAGTTCAACCATTGTGGAAGACAGTATGATGATTCCTCAAAGACCTAGAAGCGGAAATACCATTTGACCCAGCAATCCCATTACTAGGTATATACCCAAAGAATATTGTAAAGAGCTACGCCCATGTATGTTCATTGCAGCACTACTCCCAGTAATAAAGACATGGAATCAACCTAAATGCCCGTCAATGATAGACCTGATATAGAAAATGTAGTACATATACACCATGGAATACTATGCAGCCATAAGATGGAACGAGATCATGTCTTTTGCAGGGAGGACATGGGTGAAGCTGTAAGTCGTTATCCTCAGCAAGCTAACACAGGAACAGAAAACTAAACACCATATGTTCTCACTTATAAGTGGAAGTTGAATGATGAGATCACGTGGACAAATGGTGGGGGAACAACACACACTGGGGCCTGTCAGAGTGGGAGACTGAACTTCAGGAAAATAGCTAATGGATGCTTGACTTAGTACCCACGTGGTGGGATGATCTGTGCAGCAAACCACCATGGCACGTGTTTACCTAGGTAACAAACCTGCACATCCTGCACATGTATGCTTGAACATAAAAGTTGAAAAAAATTAAGTGAAATAAGCCAGACATAGAAGGAAAAATATTGCAGTATTGCATAATCTTTTTTTAAGTGCTGAGATACACGTGCAGAATGTGCAGGTTTTTTACATAGGTATACATGTGCCATGGTGGTTTCCTGCACCTATCAACCCATCATCTAGGTTTTAAGCCCTGCATGCATTAGGTATTTGTCATAATGCTCTCCCTCCCCTTGATCCCCACCCCCCAGTAGGCCCCAGTGTGTGATATTCCTCTCCCTGTGTCCATGTGTTCTCATTGTTCAACTCCCACTTATGAGTGAAAATATGCAGTGTTTGGTTTTCTGTTCCTGTGTTAGTGTGCTGAGAATGATGGCTTCCAGCTTCTTCCATGTCCCTGCAAAGGACATGAACTCATCCTTTTTCACAATTGCATAGTATCCCATGGTGCCTATGTGCCACATTTTCTTTATCCAGTCTATCATTGATGGGCATTTGGGTTGGTTCCTAGTCTTTGCTATTGTAAATAGTGCTGCAATATACATATGTGTGCATGTGTTTTTACAGTAGCATGATTTATAATTCTTTGGGTAGCATGATCTTGCTTATATGTGGAAACTAAAAGAAATTCCAATATACAAATACATAGAACGAAACAGTGGTTAGCAAGGGTTTGAGGAGGAAGTGAGGAGGAAATAGGGTCAGAGGATACAAAGTAGCAACTATATAGGATGAACAAGACATAGGATATGTAGGATGAACAAGTCTAGAGATATAATAACATGAGGACTATAGGTAATAAAATTATACAGCATTTTGGATTTATGCTGAACGAGTAGATTTAAGCTGCTCTTTCTACGGAAACAAAACAATGGTAACTATGAGAGATGAGAAATATTTTATTTTGTTTCAGTATAGTGATCTTTTTACTGTCTATGTGTATCCCATAACATCATATTGTAAATCTTAAATATTCACAATAAAAAGTTTATTAAGAAAAAGAAATAGTGATACCTCGAAGTAACTTTTTCTGGGGATGAGGGTGTCTTTCTCCTTAAAAATTATTTATTGGGGCTGTTATGAATTTTCAACATCTCCAACAAATATGTATAGAATATATGTTACCAGAAAATTATCAGTAGTCTCTGTACCTCTTTTTTTCTATATAAAAAACACTTCTATTGTTCCATGTGATATTGTGGAAAAATCGTTTCTTATATCTAGAAAAAAAAAAAAGCCTACAAATGAGAAGACTTCTATATTTTTAAGACATAGCCAAAACTAGAAACTATTTAAATATCTATGTGCCCTGAAATGGAATGGATAAACAAATTTTGTTCTATTCTGAAGGGTGGAAGAATATGTTCCCCAAAGTTTGCTACTTTAGTATGAGGATTATTTTGATCTAAGCAGACTCAAGAAACAACAGATGCAAGAAAGACATTTCAAACTCCTCTTTGCTTCCAAAAATTGGAGATAAATCTCCCATGTGAAAGATATACTCTCTGTACCAGGAGAAAAGAAACGCTCTGTAGTGAGGGGTCATAGCCAAGAGAATTCTATATGAAGACACCTTTTAAAAATAATTCTTACATTTCTGTAGCTTTGTAAATGATTTTGTTACTTTTCCAGAGCGGTCTCTCTTCTGTCAACCTAATATAAAAGCATTAGGGGTTTGCCAATTCTTTGGGTCTCCATTTCCTTAATATATCTCTGGGGTCATGTAAAACTTGAGTTGTAATTTTTTTCCTGCTATTCTATCTTTTTAAAAATTTAATTCTCAAGACCAGCTAGAACCCTAAGAGGGTAGAGATAAAGTTTTGCCTCCCCTACAATTCTCACAGTAGAATACTTTATAGCAATGAAAATAAACACTGAAACTATACTCAGCAATACAGATGAATTCTCACAGATACAATGTGGACAAAAGAAGCTAGACTCAAAACAAGATAGATATCTGACTCCATTACTATAAAGCACAATAACTAATTTAAGCTTTTAGAAATTAGGATACTGGTTGTTCTTCAGGGAGTGGTTAATAACTGAACAGGGAGAGAATAAAGTGGAGGTTCTAGAGTTCTGGTAATGTTCTTTTTTGTTTGTTTGTTTTTTTGAGACGGAGTCTCGCTCTGCTGCCCAGGCTGGAGTGCAGTGGCCGGATCTCAGCTCACTGCAAGCTCCGCCTCCCGGGTTCACGCCATTCTCCTGCCTCAGCCTCCCGAGTAGCTGGGACTACAGGCGCCCGCCACCTCGCCCGGCTAGTTTTTTGTATTTTTAAAGTAGAGACGGGGTTTCACCGTGTTAGCCGGGATGGTCTCGATCTCTCTCGATCTCCAGACCTCGTGATCCGCCCGCCTCGGCCTCCCAAAGTGCTGGGATTACAGGCTTGAGCCACCATGCCCAGCCATGTTCTGTTTTTTTAATCTGAGTGCTGGTTATTCAGCATATCCAATGTGTTAAAATATGTTAATTTGTACAGTCATGAAATATATACTATTTTGTCTGTATATTGTTAGATTAAAGGTGGACATAAATGCTTTGTTATTTCTCTCACTGAGGTGCAATGTCTACTTTAGTGTTAGTGGAAATGAATAAAATTAAGAGCATGCAACATTCTGAGACTTTTAAGGCTAAGTCGTGAAAAGCTTCGCAGCCTTTGTCCAGATCTGTTGAAAAACAATTCATTGGAACCCTGAGCCCCTCCATACATCTGATTATCTTGAGACTGCCACACTGTGAGGAATCCTAAGCCAGCAGAAGAAGCCTGGGTAGGCACTCTGGTTGACTATTTTCTAGTCATCACCAGTAAGGCAAAAGACGTAAATAAAGCAGTTTAAGATTTTTTCAGACCAGGCCATCTGTCAGCTGATTATCACAAACTGACTCAGTTAAGGTCACGTAAAAAAAGAAAAAAAAAAAATTCAGCTGACTCCTTTGCAAAATTCTATCTCTCAGAAATTATAATATATGATAAAATAGCTGCTGGTTTAAGAAATTTTGGGGTAGTTTTATGCACAGCAATAGATAACTAAAACGTGTACTATACTTTTCCTTAATAATGCTTTTTTAAATCTCAGGACACCAGTTTATACTTTAAATGTAAATTTCCATTTAACTAACAGAAGGCTGCTAGTTTATAGGCTGTTAAAATTCTTCTATCTGAAAGTACATGTAAATTATCGATATTTCTTTGGAGCTAAGCCTTAGGTCTAGTGGTTATGCTTTTCCACAATATCACATCGTCTCCAATTGCAGAAATATATGTTATTTGATCAATGCTTTTGACAATAATTATAACAAAAGGCTAAATTAAATGCATTTCCAACAACATATGCCATCTAAAACTGATAATTCAATTACATATTAATAATGGTATTTTTCTGTCATAACTTTAAGACCATACTCCGGATGATTTAGCATCAGTTGATATTGTTTTCCTTCTTTATAACCTTAAAATGGTCTAGGCATCACTTTATTTAACCTTATAAATAAAAAATGATCCTATCATTTTGAAAATGTTGTTACAACCAGAACTTTCTGTTTTCCAAACTTTCATTTAGGAAAATAGCAAACTTCAGAATTACTTCTAATAGCAAAACCTTAAAAAAAACCCTACTGTCTTTCTAAACAAAATGAATGCTTTTGTCTTATCCATTAGAAAAACTGTGGTCTCAAGAAAATGTAGTTTAAAAGCGGTTAGCTAAGAACATAAAATCTCAAATTTAGCAAGTCATTAAAAGAGAAAAAGGATACATAGTTTTATTATGAACTTTTGTGCGTGTCACCATAGGATACAAATGACTTTGAAAGGCGATACAAATTCTTGTGTAGACTCAAAGACAGAATTAAAAGTGACCTTAAGGAAAATAAAGTTACTGCTGTCCATTACACTGCTATTTGTTCTACACATTCTACACTTTCAGAATTGGAATTGATGCACTTGCTTCAACACTGCAACAGAATGAAACTCCAGATGCTCGCAGATGGTAAGCCTACAAACTTAATTAAAACTCATGCTTTATTATCCCAAAACAGGAAAATTGAGAAAACCTTGCCCAAAGAAAATGTTTATGTTTTCTCCTTCTCTTCTCCAACCATCCAGAAAACTTTAGGGGTCATGGGCATGGAATAAAAACCCCTTCTTGTTGCCAAGCCAGAGAGTAGAATAGGGTTACAGACCATTAACCTAAATACTGATTCAAATTCGAGTTCAACAATTATGAATTGTGTACTGTGTGCCTAGCACTATATTACTGATTTAATCAAGGTTTAATGAGAATGTTATAATAAGAAATTAAATCTGCAAGCTTCCATCCACAAATATGTATTGAGTGATTTTTTGGACATAATAAATATTTGATTGATTTTTTTAATTGATGAAGGCACAATTTAACCTTATATTCAAATATACTGAAATAAAATTAATTGAATATCCTGTATATGTTTGTGTATGTTTTAGGATCTTAGCAGTTTTTCTTCTTTTTCTTGTGAACCATTATTATGTTTTCACAATGACTCATACCTAGGTAGACAATATTAAAATTTAGAGACTGTGTTAATTAATAAACACAGTTGCTGGTCTCCCTAGATGGTCACTACTGGTGGAATATACTATGGCTAAAAAAGAAAAATATACAAATAAGAATATATTCTGACTTTTCTGTCTTTCTTTAGTTAGTTGTTCATATGGAAGAGGTGATTTGATTTAAAATAACGTTACTTCAGAAGTCCCATACTCACCTTATCAATTGCATTAATTCTCGCATAGAAACAGGAAAATATCTAAATTGTTTTCTTCTTGTTGATAAGGTATTTATCATATGCTATTCTTGGAAATATTGTTTTTTTGTAAAAACAATTATCTATGTTTGTAAGCATCAAGAAGAAGGGCAGAATTCAAATTACATGATGCCAATTATTTAATGACAACTTATAGCATAGTTATTTATCTGAATGTCTAGATTCTATGCTATAAATTAAATTAAGCTATTTTTAGACAGGGTCTCACTCTGCTGCCCAGGCTGGAGGCTGGAGTGCAGTGGTACTATCATGGCTCACTGTAGCCTTGACCTCCCCAGGTTCTGGTAATTCTCCCAACTCAGCCTCCTGAGTAGCTGAAACTACAGGTGCTCATCACCATAACTAATTTTTCTATTTTTTTGGAAAACCAGGGTTTTTCCATGTTGTCCAGGCTGGTCTTGGCCTCCTCAGCCTCCCAAAGTGCTAGGATTACAGGTATGAGCCATGGTTATTAGCTCTTTAATCTATTGACCTTTTAAAAAGATTGTTTGAAGACTACCACATATTCAAACCATTTTATTTGTTTTATTCACTCATTTTGGTTGGTCTTTGGCAACTTTTCCTGCGTTTTTATAGTCAAATGCAATTTGGGTGTCTAGGATAGTTTTTATGTTTTCTAAGCAGGATGGCTTATTTTAGGTTTTTGTTTATTTATTTAATGAATAAACTTTGGTTTATTTGGTTCATTCATTATTTGGATGTTTTTGTTTTTTGTTGTTGTGGTTTCAGTTAGGGAATCTTATTCTTACTAATGATAATCATTTTGTCTTCACTATTGCAATATTTCTGTATTTAATTTAATTTCTTTCCTAGTTATACTGACTAGCACTTCCAGAAAAATAGAAAACAGTGGTGCTTATAAATAGCTTTTTGGCTTTACCTTACTGCAATGAGAATGAATGTTCTGCTTCATATTGAAAAATGTTCATTGTTAGGCACATACTCCTCAAAAATGAATGCCTGATGATTACAAATAGACTTGTATGAGACTGTTAATAGCAGATACATGCATGAGCCTCAAACTGGAAATAACCAAAATATCTACCATGGATAGAATGGATAAGTAAACTGTGGTATGTTCATAGAGTGAAAAAAACCACACATCAGAAAAAATAACAGCAAAATACTGATACATGCAACTACATCGACAAATCTCAAACTAAATGTCATGTGACAAAAGGTGACACAAAAGACATATTGTATGATCCCATTTATATGAAATTTAAAAACAGGTAACATTGATCAAAGGAGCTAGAGATTATGGTTAGAATAGCAGTTCCCTGCACAATGGTGAATGATCTCTAGGGGCCTTTCGTGATGTAAGCAGTAATCAATATTTTAACACTTTGATCTGAGAGGTACAAGTACTTCCAGATCAAATATATGTACCTCCCCTCCCATCAAATACATGTACCTCCCAGGTCAAAATATTAACATATTGATTATTGCTTGCATAAAAATACTTTTTTATATAGGCCTTTTCCTCTGTACTTACACTTTGCACATTATACTGCATCTGTTTTACCTAAAATTAGTAAAACGAATTACAACAGTAAAAGAATGATGAAGAAAGACTTTCATTTTATCCAAAATAGATTGGCTCATGGTAGACAAATGATCCCACTGAGAAAATTAGAGATCATGTAATATTAGAGAAAACAATGTGTTTCAGCATATCAATGAGCTTCCAAGGCAATCAGGACTTGAACAGCCAAGACCTGTGCATTCTGTGAGCCATTTTTCTCTTAGTACCGATTGCAAATTCACGAAGCACAAGTGGTGGAGAAATCCAGGCAGAAGGCTATGGCTAGCAGGTAAAGAAGCCAGAAGAGCTTTGAGAAATGGCTTAACTCTAAGGAAAGCTAATGCGAAGTTCAGTGCAGCGAAAGCAGCTAGGAGTTAGAAGGCCAAGATCAAGGAGGATCAATCCTAAACGATGCACAGTTTTCTCTTTAAGGTATTTGCAGATTAAGTATTTCAAGGAAGGGAACTAAAGAGACAAGCAGAAAGCCAGCAAAAGTAGACCAAGAGTATCTGCAATCTCACAGAACTGCAAAAATGCAGTGAGTATACAAGCCATCAAATAATAGAAGCCCTAGTCGTTGCTCAAGACTTTCAAGCAGTACTCACTGGAAAGCTTCTTCTCACTAGTGCAAATGTACCAGAAGTAGGCAGAACCTTACCTTGAAATTAGTCCAATTATTGTTGGGTTTAATATAGTTTTCTGTATATTAGAGAGTCAAATGAACCTTCTCCAGATTAAAAAAAAATTCCAGAACTTCCAAAAATTTTTATAAATGATGACTGACATTTAAAAAATAAACACCAGCTATACAAAAAAAGAACAAAAGGAAAACAGCTAGAGAAATCAACTTACAGATAACCCCATTGTTGAAGTTATTGGTCAAAGATATTAACATAACTATGATTAATATTTGAGGAAAATAGATTACAAGGTACATTTTACCAGAGTTCCAGAAAACGAAAGGGTAAATATAATGGAATAATAAAAACTTAAAAATAGAATGGTTGGCATATTAATATTGGTTCATTAGTTCTGATAAAAGTGCCATACTATGGTAAGATATTAACAATAGGGGAACTGCATATAGGGCATACAAGAGCCCGTAGCCCTATCTTTGTGACATTTATGTAAATCTCAAAGTTTTTTTAAATTAAGAATTTATTTTAACAGTGAAATAATTTTAATTATTAGCTTAATAAATACATTAAGAGGAGATTTGGAGAGAAAAAGAGAGAATTCATTAAAACTATAAGTGATAAAAAATTGAGGCATATATACATTAAGTATATATATATTATATATATGTATTAGAATAGAACATTATTCATCTCTTATATGGAACCTAAAACAAACAAAGAAAAAATGAGCTGAATGAATAGAAACAGACAATAAAATGATGATTATCACAGGTAAGGGATGAGGATGGGCAATGGGGAGATGTAGATCAAGAGGTAGAAAGTTGCAGTTATGTTGGATTAATAAATCAAGAGATATAAATACAGCATGAGTACTACAGTTAATGATGTTAATGATAATCTCTGTATAGTACACTAGAATTTTCTGAGTAGATTTTAGGTGGTGCTGTCACAAAAATAAAAACATAATTCTGTGAGATGGTGAATGTGTTAAATTTTTACCTATAGTAATTATTTCACTGTGTATATCGAAATATCATATTGTACACCTTACACTTACAAAATAAAAATGATGACAAGCCAGTAGAAAAGACCCAGAATAAAATATGAAGAAAAAATAGATGGAAAATTTTAGAAAAAAATCATAAGATAAATATAGAGAAAAACAACTCCCAAGAGGTAAAGGAGATAGAGAAAAGGACTTTAAGCAATATTTGAAAGAATCATACATAAGTATTTTTCACAACTGAAGAAAAACATTTATGGTTTAGGTATTTGTTCCCTCCCAACCTCATGTTGAAATTTGACCCCCAATGTCGGAGGTGGAGCCTAATGGGAGGTGTTTGGGTTATGGGGGCAAATTCCTCATGAATAGATTAATAGTCCATTGGTGGAAGGTGGAGGGTGAATGAATTCTAACTCTTATTACTTCCCACAGGAGCAGATTATTAAAAAGAGCATGGACCAAAACGTACAGTCAGATAAAAGGTGTAAGTTCCAATGTTTGATAGCAGAGAAACGTGACTACAGTTAGCCCTCATTTTTTTTAAAGCCTCATTCCTCCTTTCCTTGCCTTCTCTCTTATCATGTGATCCCTGCACACTAAGGCTTCCCTTTGCCTTGTTCCATGAGTGAAAGCAGCCTTAGGTCCTCACCAGGAGCCCAATTTTTTAACCAACAGAATTGTGAATTAAATAAGCTCTTTTCTTTATAATTTAACTAGTCTCATGTATTTCTTTACAGCAACACCAAACAGACTAAGACAGATATCAGACCACAGATTTTAAACACTCTGCAAACCAATCAGGATAAACATATAGAACATCATGTCTGGATATATTGATGTATCATTGTGGAAAACCAAACGAGAAAAATCTTAAAAGCATCCAGGAAATCAATAAAACTGATAGCTAACTTCTCAGCAAAAATGAATGTCAGGAAACAATAAAATAACATTTTTAAAATACTTAAAATCAGCTGTACTAGAATTTTATACTCAATAAAAATATCCATCAAAAATGCAAGCAAAACAAGGACAATTTCCAAACAGGCAAAACTTACGAGAGATCTTCACTGGCAAATTTCCCCAAAAACATTTTATAGACAGTTTTCAGACAGAGGAAACATCCTACTAGATAGAAAAATGGAAACGAAGGACACTGGAAAGAGTTAATATATGAATATTGGTGGCAGAATTATAATAATAAATATTGGTACAAAGTACCAGTTCGTGATGTTCAAGATATTGTACAGATATGACCTTTCTTTGCTTGAATTCAGTGTAACAATCCATCAGGTTCAATAGCCTGCAGAACCTTCAGAGTGACCAGGAGACTCTTTTAAGTCTGTTTACTTGGATGAAGGCAGATTTTCTCTGCTGAGCCTAATATAGGGTTTTAATACAAACACACATATACATATCTATGTATCTGTCTATCTATCTATCTATCTATCTATCTATCTATCTATCTATCTATCTACCTACCTACCTATATATTGCTCTCTCTCTTTCTTTCTCTCTCTCTCTCTCTCTCTATATATATATATACACACACACACACACACATATATATCTCATATAATGCAATAATAGAAAGATTGGTATTAGGATTAGGGATAAATGAAGTTAAAGTATCCGGAGATCCATGACTTCCCCACTGAGTGGAAAAGCAATGAACTTGAAATATACTACAATAAATTTAGAATAAATGAAAAGAAATAGACTAGACTTGTAGATTACCTGCTATTACCCACAGGTACATACTCAAGGAATCTGGGCATGAACCAGGATACATTATTTGTTCATCCTAAAAGTGTAGAGAAACATCACATACAATTAAGCAAATACGTACAATATAATACTGGCAAAGGTTGCTATAATGATCGTGTACAATTTGTTAATAAAAGCAATCAGAATTTCTAGTCCAAATATGGCAGATTAAAGTAAACTTCCTAAAAGAGCAAATCTGCAGAACAGATATAAGTTCTCTATGTGAAAACATGGAGGAATGCAAGTGTTACTGAGGCAGAGAACATAAAAGGACCTAGAAATTATAATATGTTCACAGGAATTAAAATTATTCAGACTGGCTGAAGTGCCAGTGGAAAGAGGATCATCTTGTCTGTTTTAAATATTTATGTATAAGCAGTGTATACATGTGTGTTTGATTTCTAATCATTGAGTTAGTGGCAGGAGGGTAGTTAGCATTTGAAGTAGCCTAATCAGGAACACATTTGAAAATTTTTAATCAGAAGCCACATTTCAAAGGCAGTTATTACATATGTTTGAATAAGTTTTATTTTTGATCAGTACTTACAAGCTTGTTAATTAGCATAACAAATGATATAAATAACTTTTCATTGGTGAAATTCGTGATGTTCAAGATGTTGTACAGATATGACCTGTCTTTGTTTGAATTCCTTGTAAGATTCCATCAAGATCAATAGCCTGCAGAACCTTCAGAGTGACCAGGAGACTCTTTTAAGTCTGTTTACTTGGATGAAGGCAGATTCTCTCCGCTGAGCCTAATAAAATGTTATCTGAAGCTTGCTATCTGTTGCATCTGCCTCAATAAATCTTTCAAGCAAGGTTCTTAGGGAACAGATAATTCATCTAAGCTTTCAGAATGAGCTTAATAACATTTGTTTTTGTTCCTGTTTATTAATAAAGTTTTGCTGATGTGACAGAACGTGTTCTGAGACTTGTTTTCATTATAACACAGAGTTTGACAGAGAGATTACTGGGGAAGAAACCTATGTAGATATTGCTCATTTCTAAATATTGGAATCTATCAAAACTGGCTCTCCGCCCCCCTCAAATAGTAGGTACGAATGATCAAGTTGGCTTAGATGGTCTTGAACAAGTGAGTGTGTTGCATACAACCTAGAGTACCTTGAAACAACGGACAGTGGTTTTAAACATCATCCAGGATACAAATGTATATGGGAGTACAAAATAATTTTATTCAGGATAACAAGATAACCAGATTGATATTTTAGAAAAAGCAATGGTCAGTAATTTTTAAAAGATTTACAGAGAGTGGGGATGTGGAACAAATCAGAGGAAAGAACAATGCCTGTTGCTTGTTAAGTGAGAGAAATCTGTGGCCTGAACTAGGATAGTGGTAGTAGAAATGGGGCGATTGACTTAGACTCAAATTATAATGACAGGGTAGAATTACCAAAATTTACTTACTGGTGAAAGACAAACAAGGACAATTTGCTGAGGATGATGAGGATGTTGAGTATCTAACTTCATTCTCCCCATGTGAAATTACATGTACATTTCTAGATGTGTCCTCTGTGTTTGTTGTGCACATCATTTATTAGTTATTTTTAATTGACATATAATTAACATTTATCAAAATATACACTAAATGTATAAATTGATCAACTTTTATATATGCATATACTTGATTATGACAATCCAAATTATATACATAATATTACCATTATGCTAGAAGATTGCCTTGTATATAAAACAGTCCTAATTTGTGTTAGGTTTCTTTTGCTTAAAACAGTATGTTTATGCAATTTATCTATGTTATTAAGTACATTAGCTCAATTTTTAAAATTGTTATTACTATTAAGATGTAAATATGCATCTTTTTTGTTGGTGGGATATTTGAGTTTTTTCAGGCTTTTTAATGACTAGAAATTTATCAACATTCTTGCACATGTCTTTTGATGGACATATGCACTTAATTTTCTTGGGTATAAATCTAGAAGAGGCAATCACAGAGTAAATATATATTTGGCTATAATAAAAGCCACTAAGTACATGTTCAAAGGGCTGTCCAGTTTATACTCCATCAGGAAGTGTATGAGACTTCCAGGTGATACACATTTTAACAAATATTTGATAATTTTAGTTTTTTAAAATTTTATTATTTATTTTTTGTTTGTTTTACTAATATTTTGATCACTCAAGTGGTTGTATAATTGGAATGTTTTCTTCATAAGTAATGATGTTGAATATTTTTCATATGCTGTGGGCCATTTGGATAACCTCTTTTGTGAAGGGCCTGTGTGAACCATTTTTTTGCATTTTTCAATTGGATTTTTATGGCTATTTCTTTAAGAATTCTTTTGTATTACATGAGAATTTCTCAAGCTTTCCTTCTAATTTACTGATGCAGGTTTTACAATATCTAATTGGCCATCCAAAAGTTATTTCTCAATCTCAAATATATTTTTTTCACATGTTTCTTTTGGAAGTCACCTTTCTGGAACCTCAAATTTTTTTATTAATACATATAAGATCTTTAATGATTATTTCTAGAATACAAATTACATTTTAAAAGCACTTTCATATTAGGTTTTTCTCATTTAGGAACATTTATTATTATTTTTTTAGATTGCCTCTCATTGACTCCATTTTCAGGCCAGTTATGTCTAAGTAATAGAAATATGGCTGCCAAGGGTGCTGCACTGTCATTGTCAAAGTTTAACTGCTTTTTATAAAGGGAATTTTTCTCTTTGCAACAATTTCTTAAAAGTCAAGGCCTGGTATTTATGGGCCCAGAGATGATCAGGGTCATCAGTGTGTTCAGAGAGATGGATATATCAGTTAGCTTAGACTTGAGTTATATGCCAACCCCAAGAGTAATTACTATGATCCATCTTACCCAGACAATGGGAAAAAGGGTGGAGTGGCATGGTTTCACCAAAGGTGAAGCACAGTACCTTCATTAGAGTAAAGATGAAGGAATACAAGGCAGGCAAGCTCTCCAAATGCACACTATATGTATCCTTAAGAAACAGGTCTACACACTTGTTCAGTATTTGGAGTGGGCTTTTTTTTTTTTTTTTTTTTTCCTCAGAGACTGTACTGGTCCTTTATCAATTATTTTATTCTAGAACAAAAATAAAGGAGACAATTTATATTATTTAGAGCTTTAATTTTTCTTCATATTAGCGGTTCAGGTAAGCAGAAAATATCTGTTCAATAAATGCAATGACACTGAAGAAGCTACATGTCTGAGCTGAAAGGTGGGTTCTCTGTATTTATTCTGTATCCTAAAGTTACCAAGGCACACACATTAATTAATTTCCAACTTACAGAACTAAGAGGTATCACTCAGTAGCATCCCATCCCATTTTCCATACAGTAGTAGTTTAAGACTGACCTTTCTGACAGATAGCATGCATATTTATACCCACTATTCCTACTCTTAGCATACTGGTCCTCTGCTCATTCTCATTTCCAGGCATGAAAGTTCCAAACTCAAGGGTGATTGTACCTTATTAAACTTCTAGGATCCAGACTGAGGTAGAAAAGCTGCTAATACGAGAGTCCCTTGTGCATTACGCTGAAATAATTACTTAAAACATTCAGTTTACGGCCTATGGTTGGTGCTCTGCTTTGATTTTCATCACTGACATAGTTATTATTTTTGTTCCCTTTCTCTTAGTCATTTCAACTGTGACCAGGGAGAGAAATCCCATCATACATTGCAAATCTGATTAAGTTTTACTTTTAAATGGTTAGTTTACTACCAAAAAAAAAAAAAAAAAAAATTCACATCCATCAAGGAATGAATGGCAAACTGAAATGCTCCTATTAACAAACCCAGCATGGATGTATATCTTATTCTCAGCAATCAAGTCCAGGACACAGACTTACCCACACTTGGGTTGGCACCCACCATGCTACCTTACTGATTTCACAGTGGTGACAAGGGATGACATTCTTTCTTATAGGCTTTAATTGACAGTGCAGATTTAGTCATTGTCTTTATTTAGAGCTCTTAAAAGAGTTATCAGAAAAGAACGAGATAACTTGATCGACATTAATCGATGGTCTGTCCAAAGATAATTTAACAGAGGGATGACTTTCTTTACCCAATCTAAATTAAGAAACTTATTACACCTTTCCCTTTAATGAGAAGTTTTGTCAATACTTTGAGGCCTAACAGAATGACCTTTAGGAAAGAGGTAGTGTTAGTTGCTGCCAGTTGGTTTTATGAAGATGAAGAAATAAAATTTTCTTTAATAGTATACATAGTCCCAAAATATTACTGTGTTGTCTCTTTTTCTCTCTCTCTCTCTCTCTCCTCTCATTTACCTTTTCTGTTTTAAATTTAGCTTATCCATAGATCTACTATTTGGTTTGGCATGGATTGTAGATAGATTCGCTGGAATATTTGTCAAGGATCTTGTTCTGCTCACAGCAGTCAATATATTCAAGTAACACTGATGTGATTACTTATTGCTATTGATGCCGTACCTGTTCCATGACCTAAATAAAAAATTCAAGTCTTTGCTGATAATTTGGCACCATTGGAATGCATTACATTGACTTAAAAGAAGAACAAAAACAGACCAATAAAAAGCAAGCTATATAAAATGTAATGACTCTGAATTTAAATAGAAACAAAATAGCATCATGCCAAGCAGGTATTTTTGTCCCCCAACTTAATTCATAACAGGCATTTCTGTTCATATTTGGATATCTTTGCTAACTGGCGTATTTGAAGGTTGCTGTAAGGTTATGATCATGTGAAAATCTGAAAGGATATATAAAACAAAAGTAACAAGGTGGCAGTGACGGGGCAAAGGAATATCACAATTCTGTGAGAGTAGAATGATAAATTATCTGAGTGGATGGTTCTAGGGGGCCCAATTTTATGGATACCTGTTTCCCCTCTAGCACAGAGCTCTCATTGTCTTACAACAGAACTCTGATCTTGAAGGGAAAATTGTAGTCAGGAGGATTGAGTCTATTCTTATGCCCTGTCTTGGTAATAATTTTAAAGGACATATGTCTTTCAAGTAATGCTCTTGGATTTGATGGTGGCAACAAGAGGTCAGTAAATATATTAATGATAGAAGGAAGAGATAGAAATATATGAAGGTGAAAATCCCAAATCACAGCAATAAACTCCTTTTCTCACAAAGCTAGATATAAAAGGAATACCATTAGAGAAGCTTAAATCAGACACCCTTGGAAATGCGCAAAGTTTCAGTTTGTGTAGTTTTTTTGCGATTTTCTTTTTCATCTAAAGGGAGAATCTTTGATAGCCTATAAGAAAATAGTTACCAATTTAAAGTTTCCACCTACAATCCTGTCCAATTTGAGGAGGCATTTGTAGAGGCATGTTTATCTTGTGCTTTTGGCCTTCCATTTCCTTGGGGTGACTCATGACTTCTGAGAATCAATGAAATTTTGTTGACTCTGTATACCACCTGCTTCCCCAATGGCTTACCCAGTACCTTATGCATACTTGCACCATGCACTGACTATGCTTATTTGAATTGATCTGCTTAGAGATAAGCCATTCCACTGCACTGTGAATTCCTTAAGGGTAAAGACCATTTCTTATTCAGCTCTGTATCCCCAGCATGTAGTAGAGTACTGGCTCCAAGGGGAGCTCAATAAATGTTTTCTAAATAAATGACTGATTTAAGACAGTTGAAATATTAAGTTGAGGGTGGAATGTGGTATGTTGTCTCATCTCTTTTAATTAGTCATGGAATATCTGTGGTTAATTTTCAATATAAATTTTCATGTTCAGTTGAGAGACAAGACGAAGAAAAACGAGGAGATGAGACTGAGAGTGAAACATAAGAGGCAGTGTTGGAAGAAAAGGAAGTGTGTTGAGGTTAGCATCTATTAATTTAGACATTTATTCTTGATTAATATGCACCACAAGATATTCTGGATTTGGAAATTTTCTTAGTAAAGGACATTTTATACAGTAGAAATAGAATATTGAGCAAGATAGTCATCAAATAATTGCTATTTGACAGGGGAAGATAAATTGTTAATTTCTTGTCAGTACATAAATAAACAAGGAAATTAGGTACTGATACATGCTATGAAGAGGATAACAGTGGGTGAAGAGACATAGAGGCTTATGTGCGTGAGAATTGCTCTCCCAAGAGGTGACATTTAGTTTGAAGCCTGAAAGATGAGAAGGAAGCAGTCATAGGAAGATAGGGAGAATGAGTTTTTGAAACAAGAGAAAGAGCAAATGGAAATGTCTAATATGAGAAGAAGTTTCATATGTTCAAAAGACAGGGAAAAAAATGCCACTGTGGATGAATTTGTCAAGCAAGGCATAGAGTGGGTGGAGATTAATTGAAAAGGAAGAAAGAAAATAGATCTTAGGAAATTTCACAGGTAGGGCTATTTATTATTCACTGGTATGTATTTAGGGTGCTGGTTGTTAAAACATTGAAATATTTCTATACTGCTTCATAACAAGCATTAAACCTCCAGAGAGACATTCCAGTTCCTTAGCTTCCTGTGGTATCAAATGAGGCCCTTGAGTCTCTATCAAGGCTACACTTCTCTCTCTACCCAATTTTGCTTCCTCATCTCCCCTACGGATGATCTCAAGGTCACTTCCTAATAATCTTCCTGAGCAATAAACTCTCTCAGTCTGTTTTCTGGTGAAACCAAAGCACAGCATGCATTAAATGGCATCAATGATAAAATTGTCATTTTTTCCGGACACTGAAATTATTTCCTTAGGAAACAATTAGTGCCTCATATAAATAAACAAGATTAAACATTTTTCTAAAAAAAAATCAGAATGAAGAATGTTTTAATAGTTTTATTTTAATATTGTTTCTATTTGGTGAATATATAGAGAAATTCATGTAAGGTGAAATCTTTATTCCAAGACAAAATCATTTTTGAAAGAATTAAATTTATGAGTTTTTAGATATCTGCTATGAGATAGATAGAACTTATGTATTTCACTTCTGACTCAAATATTTTAATATTTTATATACAAAGAAAGGTAACATGATATTAAACAATAGAAAAAGTGAGCCAACTTTTTACATAAATTCAAAAATAACATTCAGTTTATATTTTGGGGCAAATAACATATTCATTTCTTCAGTTCAAATCTTTACTAAATTGCATCTTAATAGCTGTAGCAAAACAGCCCATATGGTAGTAACTGCATAATATATTTATGAAGTGGCAATTTTCCACATATAGGATGTGTCAATTTTCTAAGAACAGAGAAGTTTCTTAATTACTGTGGTTGTTCCTTATCGCTACTTCAGACATTTCCTTCTTAATTCAAATCTACTGGGACGTAGTTTATCCATGCAAGACAACAACTCTCAGTTTCAACATATATTTGCATATGTAAAGTGGAACTCATGTTTGCACAATGCTTTCTACATTTAGCCTAGCAGTCTCATGGAAATCCTTTCACAAAGCAAATTTTTCAAGTATATGTACAGAAATTGTGGGTGCAGGGACAGCCTTTTTCCCCAGCAAAGGTTACGTATTTTAAAAACATCCATTCAAAATAAAGTATATGCCAAGGCTTTGCTATGCCTCAATGTGGAAATGGAATTGTCCCTCTTAGGATTTGTTTTATGTTTGTATGTGTTTCTTTCTTTCTCTCTCCCTTTTTTTCTCTCTCTCTCTTTCTTTCTTTCTTTCTTTCTTTCTTTCTTTCTTTCTTTCTTTCTTTCTTTCTTTCCTTCTTTCTTTCTTTTTCATATCTTTCTTCTCACTCTTTCTTTCCTTTCTTTTCTTTTCTTTTCTTTTCTTTCCTTTTCTTTTTTCTTTTCTTTCCTCTTTCTTGACAGGGTTTGGCTCTGTTGCCAGGCTGGAGTGCAGTGGCGATGATCTCGGCTCACTGCAACCTCTGCCTCCAGGATTCAAGCAATTCTCCTGTCTCAGCCTCTCAAGTAGCTGGGATTACATGCATGTGCCACCACACCCAGGTAATTTTTGTATTTTTTGTAGAGACAAGATTTCGCCATGTTGGCAAGTTGGTCTCAAACTCCTGGCTTCAAGCAATCTACCAGCCTTGGTCCCCCTGACCCACAGTGCTGGGATTATAGGTGTGAGCCACCACGCCCGGCTGTATTTGTGTGTGTGTGTGTATACACACACACACATGAACACACAAATGTATATACACACACACACACACACAAACACACACACACGTATTTCTTTTATAACTTATATAACATATATTTGTTTTATAACCAGGGGAAAACTTGCCAGTGAGTTTGTGCTTGCTCAAATGGATCATGTAGACTCTGTATGTTCTGAACTCTTTATTCTGGTTTCAAATTTAGAAGTATAATGTTAATGAAAGAAAAGGGATTAGGGTATCAATCATCTGAATACAGACAGAAATAAAAAATACGGAATATGTGAGCACTAAGAGTGTGAAAAGATTTTCTAGTCTAGATCTCTGCAAATCAAATACCTCTAGACTTCCGATATGTTACTGCCCAGGTGTTGGAAAATAAGTAATGGTCATACTAGAGAGAGCCAGTGCTTTCTAAAGGCAATCAAAAGAAAGAATTTTTTAAAAAAGGAAAACTTCTGCAAGTCTTAGTCAGCGGGCCATCACTGAGGACCCCTGCTCATCTATCCAACCTTATTTTTCACTAATAAAAACTTTATTTTTCACTAATGTGAACCCGGATTGCATTGATTAGTGAGCTTGACACATTAACACTGTATTTTCCTAGTGAAGCTGATGGAAGGAGCTAGAGATGGAGCTGAAGTCTCCTGACAACGAGGGTGGAACTCTTTCTTTCAGAAGTTGATACACTGGGGATAGAGTAAAGATTTCTCTTTTCAACTGGACACTCCCAAACTCCATTAAATCTTTAACAGTTATTTTCAAATGCAACTAACCTGTACTAGATTCACTATCGTTTAATTCTCTTAGAATTACTCTTTCCTAAATTACCCAGATTGTGAGGCAATTATGATACACAATGTCAGAAAAAAATTCTGTGTGTTTATTTCACCTATGAAAAATAATTGCTGTTGGAGAAATTCTGTTAATTTTCCCTGTGTTGGTATTTTTAGTTTCTAAGTCAGGCATGCTGATGCACAAGAAAAGAAAGCAATTTACAACTCTGCAAAGAAATACAGCCTCTTCCACTTCATTTATGTTTCATCTTGATTATCAACACATTTGTCATCCCCCTGTAATTTATTCATTATTTTTACCAGAGGAATATGAAGGGGAAAAAGAAAGATAAGTGCACTTGTCAAAATGTGAAACAGATGCTCTAACAATGATTGGAGACAATTAATGTTCGCTGGAAGAAGCAACAAGTTGGGTTTGTGTTTAGCTTCAGATTTTTACAGCAAACAGACTTGGGGAAAATGCAAATGTGAAATAAGGTTTTTGTTTTCCAAGCAAAGAAAAACACTATTCTCTGATTACACTGTTGCGCATTTCTGTTATGATTTGACAGTTTAGATCTTTTCAGCTAAATCATTAAGAACAATGGGAGCGCAATATGAATTTTGAAGTGTGATTCAATAACTCTTCCTTCTGAATCACCAAACTGAAAATGTCCTAGGATGTTAAATGGCTCTAAGGTAGTGGATTTGCCAAGCAGAATGAAGATAAATCTTTACGTCTCATCACATCTTAATTCCAACTGGGGGCAAAAAAATTAAGAGCGCTTCCACCCATCTCTGCAATATATCCATTTGCTCTTTTTAAAATTGAAGTGAAGATCTTTCAGATTCATCACCTTCTAGATCTCTACAATCTGTTCCTCTTTCCTACCTAGGTACCTACTCCTAAGATTCTACTTTAGACCTTGAATCACTAAAGTCTCATTCCCTGACTATCAACTCTTACTCTTACGGTTGGCTGTGTCCCCACCTGATATGGTTTGGCTATGTCCCCACCCAAATCTCATCATGAATTGTAGTTCCCATCATCCTCATGTGTTGTGGGAGGGAGCTGGTGGAAGGTAATTTAATCATGTGTGTGATTACCCTCATGCTGCTCTTGCAATAGTGATTCATTATCATGAGATCTGATGGTTTTATAAGGGGCTTTCCTCTTGCTTGGCACTTCCTACTTCCACCATGTGACGAAGGACATGTTTACTTCTCTGTCTGCCATGATCGTAAATTTCCTGAGGCCTCCTCAACCATGCAGAACTGTGAGTCAATTAAACCTCTTTCCTTTATTAATTACCCAGTCACTGGTATATCTTTATTAGTAGCATAAGAATGGATTAATAAAGCTCCCTTACTTATCCTAGCCACTCACTCCAGCACTGCCAGTCTATCAATTTTCCAACCACATTGAATTCGTTATTTCTATAACAAATATTCAATTATCTCTTGCCTTCAGACTCTTATGAGGATCAAACCACCCCATACCCACTGTTAGACTCACTTTGGAGTTATGACTACAAATACCAAACGTCAACAACCTATATGAGACTTTAGAGTAGATTAGGCTGTCAGAAAATTAAATGCCAAGCACACAATAGTTTGACTGATGTTTACCCTCATTGATATAACAGGCCAATGAGGATGTTCTGTCAGGACATGAGATGACTCTTCTCGACTGGTGATCCAAGGGCAGAAACTCCCTCCATCACCTGTCTTTGGCATCACCAGGGGTTTATTGTCTGTACCCAGCTGGAAGAAAGAAAATAAGGGGTCATAAAGAGGACTCCTCTGTTTCTCAGATGTTTTGTTTGAAAATGATACACGGTTTTCTACTCACTTGCCATTAGAGAGAGCTCAGTTCATGGCCACCATCTTTTGAAAGGCAATCTGGAAAATGAAGTCTAGTTCTAAGGCCAGGAAAAAGAGGTGTGCAAAGTATGGTTAAAGTTTACCCAAATTTGTTGACAGCAATATTGGAGAAATCAACTAACTGGGAAACAAAAATACACTCCAGGTAATTTGAATTTGAAGTGAGGGTCTTGCTATAAAAAATTCAATTTTTTTCAAAAGATTTTTTTTTTTTTGGAAAAAGGCGTTTATTTATTTCTTCATGAATAAATACAATGTTTGGAACATAAACATATCCTTATTTTATTTTCAGAATACATTTCTAGAGAACTGGCAAAATGCTCAGTTGTGATTATTCAAGACTGCAGACATATAAGGTGAAAAAAAAACCTTTTAATAAATCTACATTGGCTTAAGGCCTCATCTTGAAAGTAATTGGAAGCATTTATTTAAAAGATTCCCTCACATAATCTTCTTTTTCTTTCTCTTACTCTCTAATATAGTAGTTTAATTTTATGGAGGTCTATTTGCATTTTTCTTTATAAGGAAAAAAGCATTTGTTATAATGTTGACTATAAAAATAAGACATACGTATAATAGAAAACATGAAAAATATAAAAGAGCATAAAAATGAATCAATTTAACCTCTCCACCTGGGCATGAGTTTTAAACAGTTTTATTTCCTACTATTATAAGCTGAAGTATATTATTTCTTGTGTGTCCACAGTTTTATCTTGTTGACCGTTATGTCTCCAAACACTAGCACCGTTCCAGGTACCTAGTAGAAATTCAAAAATATATTTTGAACTTTAAAAATGGAATTCCTTTCCCGGTTTCCTTCTGCACAGTTTTTAGATAGTTGAGATTGCTCTGTATTAATGAAATAATGCCTACTCAATATCTTTTGCTTAACTATTTCATACATGATAAAAAGTGTTTTTTGTTGTTGTTTTGTTTTTGTTTGTTTTGTTTTTGTTGAGACAGAATGTCACTCGGTTGTCAGGCTGGAGTGCAATGGTGTAATCTCGGCTCACCACAACCTCTGCCTCCCGGGTTCAAGTGATCTTCCTGCCTCAGCCTCCTGAGTAGCTGGGACTACAGGCACGTGCCACCACACCTCACTAATTTTTGTATTTTTAGTAAAGATGGGATTTTATCAAGTTGGCCAGGACGGTCTTCATCTCTTGACCTCATGTTCTGCCTGCCTCGACCTCCCAAAGTGCTGGGATTACAGACATGAGCCACTGTGCCTGGCTGATAAAAAGTTTTTATAAACAACATGTTCAATATCTGCACATAATAATCTCATATGGATATATCAGATATTATCCAGTTAGACCCTATTTTTAATCATTTAGATGAATTCTAAAAGTTTGCTTAAAGTTTCACTTAAATTATTAATCATTTGGTTTTAAACTATTTTAGATGGAGTCTACTGTTTACCTGCCTAAATCCATTGACACAGCTGCACAAAGTCTCCCTATAAACCTCCCCCCCGCCCGCCGCCCACATTACTTCTATGTAATAGAGTTGTACTTGATTGGTAAGTCAGTGACTATTTCTAGCCTGTCCTTTCAGCTAGATGTGCCCAGGTGACGAGATTCTTGCCAACAAATTTAAGTGAAGGTCTCACACACTTCTTTCAGGACAAACCTCATATTCACAAGATATAAGTAACCTGGGTCCCTAAATCTTGAAATGGAACATTCACTTCTGATAATTACATGAAAGAGAATTCCTTGCTCCTGAACCAACATTACTTTTAGTTTTCCTGTAACAATAGCTAAGATTTTGCTAGTAACTCGTACAGCCACACACTCCATCACTGAATATGTTTTCAGCCGGCATTACAGACGGAATCATCTGTTGTGATCATGATCCACAAGTGTTCTTGTCTAAAGCAGAAAACTATGTTTTTAAGAACCACTTTTCCCGTGTCCTTTCAAGTCAGAGTTTACAAATGAATGAATAACAAACTGGAGGTTGATTTCTACTTGGAAATCTATATGTGAAAGTAAGGCTGACCACCTGCTTTGTTGGATTCAGGCATACTCTTGAAATGTGATCCTTAAATTTTGATGCGCATCAGAATCACCTGGAGGGCTTGCTGAATCAGATTGTTGAGTCCAGCCCCAGAGTTTGTGCTTCGGTAGATGTGGGCTAGGGTCAAATGCATGCATTTTTAAAAATAAGAACATGTTGTAGAGTGGTTTAAGGTTTATAGCAAAATTCAGGAGAAGGTACAAATTTTCCATATACTGCCTGCCCCCACAATAACATGCATCAATATGCTTCCAGACAATGCTGGTAGTGATGCGCTTGACATTGCACTTTGAGAACCACTATTCTTGAGGTAGCAGAGCTCAATTCTTTTGGAATGACAAAAAAAGAGGGGGCAACAAATTTAAAAAAATACCTTCTCTAGTTCATTTCTTTGAGTAAGTTTTAAAAAGTAACTTTATAAAAGTCAGCATTTTTCTCCATATAACAATAATTATTCAAACTATTTTACTTGTCTTCCTATCTCTAAATAGGTGTAAATACTTGGAACATGTAGTCTGATTGCTGTCTTTTTTTTTTTTTTTTTCTACCGTGTGGCAGCTCTAGTGAACATGTGAAGGAACTAATACTCTGGAAACCAAATGATCTGCATATCTATTGGATCATTGGTCTGTGGCAGAGAATGCTTTTTTTCCCTTACTAGTTCCTTCCAATCATCAAATGGTTAGCTTGCCACTGATGCTTAACACGTTCAATGATTCACTTGTCATGTAGGGCTATTAATCTTCATGGTTTAACAGAGAATTATGGACATCACACTGAAAACCCACAGCACAACACTTTTCACTCCTTTATTTTGACCATTTCATTGGCATGTAGAACAGAACTGCCTACTTCAGTGTGTGGGAAGGTAATGTTTAAAGATACCTATCTCAAGCCTACGAAGCATTCGCCTAAAAGAGCAGGTGCCTGGCAGGTAAGATGCAAGGGAAGATCTTTGATGAGTTTATTGGAAGGCTTCTTACAAACCTTTTTCAATCTTGTCACTTACGCATACATTTCTTCATAGCAAACATGTAACATAAATGCTATTATTTCCATTTTACCAATGGAAAACTGAAGCACAGAGGTCAAGTAACGTGTCCAAGATCACACAGCTAGTCACTGCTAAGGCCAAGGTCAAATAAAGAAAATCCGACTACCATGTCACCCACTCTGTCCTCTGAATGGAAGTATGGTTTTTCTGTCATCATTCTGCAAAATCAGGATTTGGTGTTGAAGAGGGTATCTTCACCATCAATCATTCCACTTGCCTCTACAATGACTCATAGCATCCATAACATATTTTAATGCCAGAAAACAAATAGTAGTGCTAATTTCCATTCAATTTTCATTCTCTGCAGAAAGTGTATCATAAATGATTATTGGTATATAACAATACATGCTCCAGAAGATACAGAGATAGATACTTGTAAAAGTGAACTAAAAATCTTTGCACTTTCTGAACAAAGTCCACCTCTTTTAGGTTGTAACCTTGCCAAGAAAATGATTGTCCTTTACAATATTATGTATAGTTATATGCTTTATATTTATGGAAATCTGATGTGTGACACAGAACACATAGTGTTGGTAACCGTGAAACTTTTTTCTTGGGCAAATATCCTTAGAGAAGTGAATCATGGTTTTTAATTAAGAAACTTCAATTGCATAAGTCTTACTTTCTGAATATGCAAGATCTTTAATTTTAATGTAATACCACCTTATATGCCTGCCCTAGAATTGAGGCAAAGTCACAGTGATTCTGTATCTCCAGGTCTTAAGAGAATTACCAAAGGTCACTATTATGACCAAGACTGAAAATCTTTATAGCTCTGCTTTTAAAAAATTTAAACAGGTCACTGTAGCAGTGACAGCTATTGGCATTTGACACCTTCCCTGGAGGTATCAAAAGTCTGTCTGAGTATACTGGCCTAAGGCAAAACAGCTGAACCAGGTATCTATGAGACCAGCTTCAGTGATCCAGAAAACTATGTTTAGGTTGTTGTAATGACCAATCTCATTCAGAGAGGTACCCTAACAGGACACCGCATATACCATGTTATTTTTAAATACATATAACAATCATAACTAAAATACTTAATTCAAAAATAATAAAAGATCATTGTATCATATATTTGGTGTGAAATTATTTGAGCATTTTGAAAGTTTAGGTATGCTAGCATTTAAATTACATCATTGTTAAAGTTTGGGTTGATTCATTATTCAAATATCTTAACAATCCATCTTAATATGAAGAATGACCCCCTAATATTGTGTTTCATTAGGCAAGAACTTGATGCTGTCCCATCACAAATTTCTTGCAACTTGGAGCCAGACATCTGGGGTTTGGAATCTTTGTATTGCCACTTACTAGCTCTCAGGCTTTGGGCAAAGTGACTTACATTTCCTGAGTTAATCATGTGTTATGGATAAGGTATTCACAGAGTGGGATGAGGTAAGAAAGAAACCACTCATAGCACAGCATCTAATATAAGCTAAGTATAATATAAATGTATCCATGCTGATTACAACATGGCTGGTCTTTTTATGTAAATGTGTGTATGGCTACCTTAGGAGAATCTGGAAAAATGCCAGTGACAAATATGTCTTTCTCACTGAGAAGTTATTTATGCAAAACAATTTCTTTGGATAGAGAGAATTAACAGGTAGATGCAATTGGGGATGTGAAATTTCAGCTGATATCAGTTTTGCGTGTCTTTAAAGTAAATTTCTTTGAAGAACTTATCTTTTCTTTATCTTTAGGTGAATTCCTTTATTATGTAGTTTCTGATAGAAGAATGAGCTCAGGACAATTTTTATTAAAAGGGCAGAAAGATTTTGAGACTCTTTATAGGATGGGGGCAAATATTTAACAAGGAATTTGGCACATAATTAACTGTATCCCTTTTGCTTTAACGATTTATCCAATATATAATTTTTGAGCAAATTTATGTGCTGGCTAAATAAGCAAAGAACTAAGATAAAACAATATACATTACAGTTAATGCCTTCCTTCATGAAGTTCACATTCCATTCCAAAACGTCTTCCAGTTAAATGCAATACACTAAATTTCACTAAAGCTATAAATTATAAATTTGTGTTATAATTGTGAGGCACTTTTAACAGGCTTGTTATACAAAAATTAATTAATGCTTTCTTTTTTTGATAAATGTTCATTATTCCTTACACTGTGTCACTAAGTAGTGGTTACAATTCCCCATTTTATAAAAATAAATGTATTGATATGGGTTGGCTGAGTTCCCACCCAAATCTCATTTTGAGTTGTAGTTTCCATAATCCCCATGTCTCATGGGAGGGACAAGGTGGAGATAATTGAGGCATGGGGGCAGTTTTCCCCATCTTTTTCTCATGATAGTGAGTGAGTTCTCACAAGACCTGATGGTTTTATAAGGGAATTTTCCCCCTTTTGCTTGGCAGTTCTCCTTGCTGCTGCCATGTGAAGAAGGACGTGTTTGGTTCCCATTCCCCTTCTGCCATAATTGTAAGTTTCCTGAGGCCTCCCTAGCCATGCTAAACTGTGTCAATTAAAGAAAACCTCTTTTCTTTATAAATTACCCAGTGTTGGGTATGTCTTTATTAGCAGCATGAGAACAGACTAATACAGGTATTATATCTTCATAGCAAATATTTAAAACACATGTTATAATCTCAGTTTTACAAATGGGAAACTGAAACAGAGAGGTTAAGTAACTGGTCCAAAATTACACGGCTAGGCATTGTAGGGCTAAGCTCAAATCAAGACGGTCTGACTCCAGATTTGAACAACTGAAATTTTAAGGCAATATTACTCCTGATTCATGTGAGAACTAAAAATGTTGGCCTCAGAAGGGTCAAAATGTATTGTGTCACTAGGAATTTTACCTTCATTCCTAGGCTCCTCCCTTGTGTTGCCCTAATATATTTATTATTCATATATACAGTGTTATTGACTAATATTGTTCTTTGCATTTCCATTATCTTTCCTCCAAAAAACCTCCACTGAAAGATATGAGACTTGCTTGAGTGCTAATATCCCTGTCACTTTAAACATTATTTTTGATATCTGTTTCTTTATAACTTGATCTGAACTTTTGTTTTCTTTTTTGCAGTTCAAATGCAATTTATTTTTTATTGCATTATACAAAGAGTAAGTCTGATATGATGTTATCATAATAGCTAATACAAAAGTTTTTTTAAAAAAAAAACTTAGCTTGTACTGGCACTGGAATAAATGCCTGACATATATTATCTTATTTAATTCTCACAATGATTCAGTAAGTTTGGTACTGCTTTTTTCATCATTTCATAGGGTATAAAACGGAGGCTTATAAAAAACAAAAAAGTAGGTCAAAGCATTTTATAAAGCGATTGGCTTTTAAAATGGAAAATAAACATGTCAGGATTTAGGTACAAGATTAGGAGAGGCCAAGTGACAAACTCTAAAGCACTGCTGGTATTTGAAGAATAAAAGCTTGGATTTCTGTTTGGGTTCCAGCTGAACAGTGTGTACTCGAATGAATTACTTGGGTTCTTTGACTTTAGTTAGCTATCTTTAGTTTAAAATGCAGAGCATTACTTCATTGATTGTACTTTTATTTATAGTGCCTACTATATGCCAAAACCTGAATAGAAGATGCAAGGATGAACAAAATACCTTTCATCAATGACCTTAGAAGTCATGGTAATATAATATTTATATCATAGAGGCATGCAATGATTGAACAAAAGACAAGACAAATTAAAAGACAAGTGATATAGAGACACACATTGCTATTACATAGGTGAAGACTGAGGGTGGTAAAAAAAAAAAAAAGTGTGTATATGGGGTTTCCATCTTACATAGAGCTTTTGTGTTGCTGTTTTACAAATATATGACAGAAATCCATGCCAAGGATAATATTTCGAGTCATGCAGAAGGTCAGTTTTAAAAATTGTTTTATTCATGGACACATTCAGGAAAAAATTGTTATATTTTCCAACTGAATTTCAGAGAGAATGTGACAAGATAGGTGGAAATGTATTCCAAATTACATGCATTTTATCTTGAGTTTGCTAGTCCCATATTTAATATTATAGGCTATACAAGTAACTAGGATTCCTAATTAAGAGACTTAAATATTTTGATAATTTCTACAGTATTAGTAAAAATAAATAATTATCCATGCATCAAGGTAATTATCAACAGTGTTTGGAGACATATTAGTAACTTAGGACCACTCACTAGGTATTATAGCATCATTAACAAAGAATACTAAACATTTGACAAAATAAAGTTATTTATATCTTTATTAAACCTCTTCAGAGGTTTGAAACTACTATTTTAAGATGTGCTGCAGAGAAAGTTAAATAATGTATTTGAATGACTGATGAAATTAAATGCATTCTATTTAGACCGGTATTAATATAAATATAGGATTCCTCCAGAAACACTTCACATAATTACATCATTTATAACGTTAAATGTAGACAATTTTGACACATGGTAGTTCTAAGTTGGTATTTCAAAACAGATCTCAAAATTAACACTTCCCTACATTAAGATGAGACACCACTACATGAGAATTACAATATAAGAGGAAAGATTGCAACAAATTAAAAAAAAAATCATTGCTTTGATTTTTAAAAAGAATGAAAGCAGAACACAATCACATCTTCCTCTGTGATCTGGCTTGTTCTGTTTTGTGTGGTAGCTGATTCTACTTCCTGCCATATACTTCGTTTTAACCTTTGGACTTTCTTCCCTCTGAGTTCATTATTTAATTACAGGACATGCAATCCTCTGGGCTTCATCCCCAGCCTCTACAGTTCCCTCCTCACTTGACTTCCCCAGAAGCCTCAAAGCTCCATTCTCTAATCTTGGCCTCAGGTTGGAGGGATTATTGACAGAAGCCCCACTCCCTTGGGTTAAGCGTCTCTTCGCTTATGTTACCAGTATAACCCTGCCTGCTACCATATTATTTCTGATCCCTCTGTTTCTGCATCCTATTCCATTGAGTTAATTTTTCTATTATTTTCTATGGACCTAGGTCCTTCATCTTAACTGGTCTTAAGCAAGGCAATGTTTCTCAAACTTCATTTTATTTTTGTGTCATTGTCATGATTGTTGCTATTCAAGTTCCACTTGTATTGCTGTTTACATAGTGCACTATTTTAAAATTAATTAGTATTATTTTTTACTTAATTTTGCACTCAAGTTTCTTTGAAAATAAAACTCAACTTTTCTAAGGTATATGAAAAAAATCCCTCACCTTGCCAAAAAAAAAGCAACTGCAAATTAAACTCCATGAAGACAAAAATCAGGTGATCAAAGTCTCTTCAGATACTGTCGCGTATCTCAGGACTTTTCTCCGTTTGACAAAAATGGCAATTAACATGAAGCACTGAACATAGCAACAAAAAACTGAAGTTCTCTCCTTCCTGCAATCAGAATGACCAAAAGAAAACAGGATGAAAGTGATACATTTACACCACAGTGCAGAATTTCTCTAGCCTCTAATTTCTAATATAATTTTAAAAGTAAACAATACATATTAAACACAATAACCACGAACAACTCAGTGAGGAAGGGAGCATGATTTAATACAATCAACTTCCCAAACCGATGACTCAGGGACAGGGGACAGAAGAGCCTGGAACAGAATAAAGGGGTACAAAAGAACTTAGCTCCTTACCCCAACTCTGCTCTCCAGGAACCACAGCGATAAGATGACATTACTACTTCCTAGTATGAATATAAGTGAAAAAACATAGATATTAAGAGAACTGTTCCATTTTAATACCTAAAAGACTATTGGTTTATGACTCTGTATTATATAATTTTATGTAGGGTTTTCTCAGCTTTTCAGCATTTCTCTCTTTTGCTGTGATACTGCATAAAACACAAAATATAAAAATTATTAAGATGAGTCCTGCTCGTAAGGAAGGTTATGTACCAACCATCTCTATGATTAATTGAAAAGCCTTTATGCTACAAAATGCTTGCCTATGTGGTCTCTGAGGTTCATTTTAATTTATATACCCTAAACTATATTCAGGTTCAGTTACAAAATCCTTTAATAAAAAGAGTTGCCAAAACTTTACACGATTAAAAAGGAAGTCCTTCCAAGCTGAAATTTTACAAAGCACATCTTATAGGTGATGATATATTAAATAAAAGGTTACTTTAATAATAAATTTTTTGCCAGCATAGCTTCAATGCCATATAAATGTTTCCTATTCAATTACCTGCTCACATTTTTCATCTTCACTGATTTTGCAATGATCAGAATATTTCTCTTAAATCCCACTACATTAATCCATCGAAGTGCTTTTTTCATTAGGTGATGAAGTTTCCCACCCAGAATATTGCCAGGGAAGATGATGACATTTCCTATTGTTTCCACTTTACAACGTTACTTGGGAGGATATTTTTATTCTTCTAACCTCCTATTATTCAGGAAGCATAAGGGATTCATGGTGCAGAAGGGAAAATTACAAATCCACCAGAAGCAGACCCTTTGCATCTTTCAAAGGACCCTTTTCTGCTTATCCTCGGCCTCTTGCTGATTTACCTAATTAATCACCTTTCTATTGATTAATTACTCACAGCATTTTGTCAGTGGAATGTTCATTTAATGCAGAGTCAAGCTCAAACAGGAAAAAGAAATACAAATTAAGACAGTCCACATTGTAGCAGGCATCAGAACATCAAACAAAGAATATATCAAAAGCCCCTCTGAGGAGGCTGATGACTGAAAAAGATAAACAGACTCCCTTCAAAGACTAACCTACTCAACAAGATCGCGCCTTACACCAGATAGTGGGTAGAGAACACGCATTTCTTTGATTCAACTTTGATGCTGTTGGTTTCTTCTTTTGTTTTCCGGTTACCTTAACATTTTGATGACACACAGCTAACAGATTTGCCAGGAGCGTTCGTAAGGTTTCATCAAACTATGAAATCATAAAGAATAGCTGCAGGTGTTACTCTGGGTTGCTACTGAGAGCAATGACTTCCGTGTTGAATTGAGGGGAAAGAAATTCTCTATCTCCTCAAAAGAATTTCTTGTCACCTCCTGGAACTCCTGCATTTGCATCATTGCAGGATAAACTGTGGTGCACAAGATGGTAAGGTAGTGACTCTCTGTGCAAGAAGAGATTTTGAAAAAGGAATGTTCGACATGGACTAAAGCAGTCGGAGGCATTTTCTTGGGAAAGCAACAGTTAACCAGGTCTTAAAATGTAAGTATTGTTTTCTAGGCAGTGATTGTGTTTTGGTGGGAGGTGGAGGGGAGGGTAGAAAAAGAAAGGCAAAAAGGTCCAGGAATCCAATAATGGTTACAACTGGGCAGAGCAGTTCTGGTTTTCTCCAAGTTTGCTTTTAACTCTCAAGGCAGACAAATGGAAGGAGTGGAAAAAGAGTTGGGCTTCAGGCAGTTAATAAAAAGGGCTGGAAATATTGCTCGATTTTATGCATTAAATGTCCATCCACTTAGTTAAATAATTAGAGGTCACTATGACAGGAAGCATGGAAATGTCCCAAAACTTCACGCTTGAGATGGGTAAATGTCGCTTTGGCATATAAGAGATTTGTCTCTCTGAAACTCAGACTCTCCTAAGACCTGGTAGGTCTAAAAAATTCCACGATGTTTAATTGTTTTCTTCTGGGGTTTATTTTGTTCTTTGAGGCTGCTTTCACTATCACAAACTTGTACCCAGTGATGCTCAAGAAATTGAAAAGGAGGTGGATTGCAAATGCTTATATTTGATATGGGGAATTAAATGTTGCACATACACAGGTACGAATCAAACCAAGAGGAGAACACCAAGGTCTCATTAGAGTCATATGAAGAATGCTGAGTTTGTTATAAAACATGCATAAGTGTGAGAGTGTGTAAATGTTTGATATTAGTGATTATTAACAGGGCACAGCTAAGGAGTTGTCCCCCCTACCCGTACGTCACACTGTTCAGGCTTTTAGAACGCTTTTTCTGACCCCCAATATAGTGTTAATCTTTACCAACCCCTCATGCCACTCTCCAGACAAATCCATACTCTTCTCTATACCTCTCCCTGAGATAGTTCTTCATAGTAATATCACTGTGAAATGTTTTAATTTACTGTCTTTCTTTCAGAGTAGAATAAAGCTCCCTGAAAACAGAGACTCTGACAACTTTGGTTTTATTTTTAGAGGGAGTTTCGCTCTTGTTGCCCAGTCTAGAGTGCAATGGCACCATCTCAGCTCACTGCAACCTTGGCTTCCTGGGTTCAAGCAATTCTCCTGCCTCAGCCTCCCAAGTAGTTGGAATTACAGGCATGCGCCACCACGCCTGGCTAATTTTGTATTTTTAGTAGAGACAGGGTTTCACCACGTTGGTCAGTCTGATCTTGAACTCCTGACCTCAAGTGATCCACCTGCCTTGGCCTCACAAAGTGCTGGGATTACAGGCGTCAGCAACTATGCCCAGTGACAACTTTGGTTTTTGTATCTAGAATAGTATTTGGCACATTATAGGTGCTCAATAAGTATTTATTGAATTAATGATCATAATTCAATATTTTGTAGGACTTTTCTTTTAAAAACAATGTGGCAAAACAATGAAACTTCTCTGTAGAAACAACTTTTTGATGGTTATTTACGCTGAAAATAATACGTAAAAGGTAAGCTTAGTATATACAGACATACTCTTTGGTTTTGAAAAAAGGAAGCTGAATGATGATAATAACAGACACAAGAGCCTGAACAGTACTGAATTATAAAAGGGAAGCTGAAAATTGGGCCCGACTCATAGTTGGGATTCCGTAAATGTGTAATGGACTTCACCATCTCTAAATTTAAGAGTTGTAGAGCACTTTACAATTGCCACTTGGTAATACCAGTTATGCAACTGTTCTGACCTTTAAAAAAATATGACTTTAAAATATTGATATAAAACATCAAGACTTATTACAATGCCTCCCCTTATCTAGAGAACTTAGACCATCTCATCCAGAACACATATTTATGTGATGGGATGATGCCAATTTCATTTATCACTGTCTCACCAGTGGTTAAAGTATTATCTCACATTGAAGGCTTCAGTAATTGCTGGTCAAATTGATAAAAATATTAGTTTAAAAATTTAGACTCTATACTTCGAAAAATGTGGTCTTAAAAGAACCAACTTTCCACAGGTTAAACTCAGCTCAATAAACTAATTGAATAACACTCTCTACACTCCAAGCCTATATGATTTATTTGTTTGCCTTTAAAACACATTGCTAAAATTATAAAGATAGATTTTGAGAACAGCAAGGAATTAAGGAGGTAGTAAGTTTAGTTAGTTAGGTTAGACCTGAATTTTCATTGTTGACCTTGAGGCAAGTTACTTTCAAGTAAAAAATTCAATGTCTCTTTGTTTAATTAGTTTTGGGTGGCTCAATTTTTAGACTATTGTTCCTATTTTTCTTTCCTCAGTTTTAATTGCCAATTTAAGCTCTGGACAAAATCTGAAAATTTACAACTGGAATTTTACAAGAAGGCCTCATATTATAAAGTTTATTGCTTGCTTTGTGAGACTTGAGTTGTGGACAGTTTGAATAAGGTTTTTATAGAATAGCATCAGTGAAAGAAATAAAATCCTTTTTAAAGTAACTTTCCTCCTTCCAATAAAACTTCTAAAAGTCAATACATACGACTTTGTTTTCAAAAACATAAAAAAAAAATGGCAGATATAGGACTGTTCACCCAAAGATTAAAATAAGTTTTTTTTTGTTTGTTTGTTTTGTTTTTTTTTTAAACAAACCAACAAAAAAACATATGGCTGAAATGAGAGTGAATCTTCGTAGAATATGCAATGAAAGTATAGGCTGGGTCCAGAGAAAGAGTTGGGTGCAGGGGGCGGTTATTGGGGGAAGATTCTCAGGAGACTATGAGGAGTGAAGAAAACAAGATTGAATGGCGAGAAGTTGAAGGGTGATACTGTTGAAATAGAGGACTTAGCCTCCACAAAGAATTTTAGACCTGCCATAATCCTTCAAAAGTTGTCATTTAAAACCAAGAGGCCAGGCCCTTGAACTGCTGCATCAACCATCATTAGATTAGTACTGTCCCTGGGAAGGGGCATAATGTTGAGTATGGCTGAGGATAAGACCTGAAGGGGGTTCAGCAAAAAGCCATCAGCCCACACTACCATGAGCTAGGGAAATATACAGCTCAATGTGTGCAGAGGATCTGGATAGCACCTCACAGTGTCCATGGCAGAAAAATGTATATTATTGAGAAAAGATAATATCTACACAATCCTTCTTTTGATTTTATGCAGGAAACACAAAAAGCCTATGATAAGAAAGAGATACGTTGTGTTATTTGGAAAAAAAAAAGTTAAGAAAAAGCAGCACAGCACATGAACAGAAAGCTAAAATATAAGCTTCTAGAGATAAAAGACTTTGCCTGTCTGATTCACTAAGGAAAAGCATTTAAAATAGCCTGACACTTACACATGTTCAAAACTTACTGGTTGACATAATGAATGCATTAGTTATTCTTAGGTTCTTTTTGAATCAATAAAAACAATTTGCCTTTTAAACAATATGCAGATTATTATTCTCCTGTGGTTACTTGGTTGAAACTTTTGTAGCCTCCTTTCTATAGTGCACTGCTTATTCCCATAAGAAGAAAAACCTTGATATGATTTGGCTGTGTCTCCCCCGCCAAATCTCAAACTGTTGCTCCCATAATTCCAATGTTCATGGGAGGAATCGGGTGGGAGGTAATTGAATCATATGGGCGGGTCTCTCCCATGCTCTTCTCTTGATTGTAAGGTCACCATGATTGTAAGGTCTCCCCAGCTATGTGGAAATGTGAGTTGATTAAACTTCTTTTTCTTTATAAATTACCCAGTCTTGGGTATGTCTTATGAGCAGTGTGAAAACAGACTAATACAAACCTCCACAGCAATGGAGGGGCTCAGCGGTCTTCTCAGAAGAGGAAGAAAACAATCATCCAAAGAGATAACTGCAGTTCTTCAGGATCAGGTTAACTTCACCAGAGCTGTGTCAGAGTTTGGTTGCAAACTCAGGCTCAGTAATTTAACAGTTGTGTGACCAAAAGCAAGTTTCTCAATCTCTCTCAGTTTCTGTTTAATGACTGCACGATTGGAATGTTAATACAAACCTCCTCACAGGCTTGTTGTGAGTTTCAGTTAAAAGAACACTTGGTAAATTTTTAAAATAACTATGTTGAAGTGGGAAATGACCTTTTGCCAAAAGCAGATAACCTGGGAATCATAAAAGAAAAGTACATATGTGGCAATTTTTTAACTTTGAAGAGAACTTTATAAAACAAGAAAATATTTATAGTATTTAAAATAAGGCTAATATTTAAAAGATATTAAACATTTTATGAAACACCAAGAACAAAAACCAATTTAAAAATGGAAAAAGGAGACATAGATGTAGTTCCAAGAAAACAAAGCACAAACGATATATAAACACTCAGAAAAAATGTTCCATATCACTCATAATTTAAAAATAAAAATAAAATGACAATATGATACATCTTTCCACTTTTTAAAAAGCAATCCTAAAAAGCCAATAGAAGAATTTATAGGTTACACTGTGTTGATGAAGTTTTAACAGTTCAGGTTCATGATTGGTGTAAGTGTAAATTAGTATGAACTCTCTGGAGAATAATTTGGAAATAGATATTAAATTAAAAATAAACATATCTTTTGACAGTGATTTAATCTCAAGGAATGTATATTACTGATAAATTTGTGTTTGCATGACTATTTGCTACAGCATTATTTGTTATGGGAAACTGGCAAAAATAACCTGCATTAACGAGGCATTAGTCAATAACAAGTTATGTTTATACATTTAATAAATTAATTTACATTCTAAAAACTATAAGAAAGATATTACAGGTGTTTTCATGAAAAGAGTTAAAGATAAATTGTTAAACGAAAAATAAAAGCAAGTATAGAAAACTGTAAAATATGTTTCTAACTAGAAAAACAATTATATAAGGATATGTGTAAGCATAGTTGTGAATTGCAAAGAAGAGCTTTATCTGCAAATATTTTTCTACAGGAGAGGAGACTGAGGATACGGGATGAGAAAGGGACATATTTTTTCATTATGTACATTTAATACATTTGCATTTGTACAATATATGCAAAGATTATTGTAAAATATATACTATAGTTACTTAAAAATTTCAGAGAGCATGAACCTTGTCTGTCTCATTTATTGAGATATCCTTATTATCTGGCTGCCACATAGTACATGTTCAATATTATTTAATAAATCCACGTATACATGTTAAATAGAGAATTTAAGAATCGCATTACATATCTCTAGCTCAGAATCTTCTCTTCAGTTCTAAATATGCATTTCAGCTATACTCTGGAACTGTTACTCAAATGCCTCATAGCTTCCTTATAGTTAGCACATTCAAAACTTGGTTCCATGCCACCTCCCTTCTAAAAAATCTTTTTTTTCTATGCTCTATCTTAATTAATGGTACTATAACTCCTTGATAACACAAGCTAGAATTTGATCCCTTTCACCTTATCACTAATGTATTCACATTATTTTGATCATCTTTGCTATTGCAAAAGATTCCTTTTGAGGTGAGTGATCAGCAGGACTTTTTTTCTGACCACCACTTAAGATAACACCAGTGAAATCAGGATCTAGTCAAAACCGGATACAGTAAGGAAAACAGCTCAAACCAGCTAAAACCAAGATCACAAGGAAAGCAATCACTAGTTGCCTCAGTGCTTATTATATGCTAATTATAAGGTATTAGCATGCTAAAATACACTCCCCCGAGTGCCAAGTTTACAAATGCCACAGCAATATAAGGTCCTGGAAGTTACCTTACATAGTTTAAAAGAGGAGGAACCCTTGGTTCCAGGAACTCCCTACCACTTTTCTAGAAAACTATGAATAACCTGACACTTATTTAGCAGATAATTAAGGAGTAGCTATACATAAAGCTAGCCAGCAAGTGACAGTGTACTCTGCCTATGGGATAGCCCTGCTCTATAGAGCCGCCATTTTGCTGTACTCTGCTGCTCTCATAAACTTGCTTTGTTTCACTGTGTCTGGCTTTTGAATTCTTTCCTAAGCAAAACCAAGAATTCTCCTGAGCTGAACCCCAATTTTGGGGTTTGCTTGCATCACTTCCGTTCATCTTTGCAATATCTATCTATCATCTATCTATCTATCTATCTATCTATCTATCTATCTATCTAGTCTATCGCCAGAGGAATATTTCTGCAGTGCAATTATTACCATGTAATTTCCCATTTTAAAACTGTAAATGACTGCCTGAAGGATAAAACTGTAACTGTTGCCTGTGGTCTTTGTTCTAACTTAATAAAATAAATAATAAAACCATACCTGTGGGCTCTCATACAAACACTAAACTGCTTTTATTCTACATGTGGCTTGTTATTTCATGCCTCTGTGACTCGAGATGCCCTTTCTTATGCCTTAAGTGCCCCTTCTCCATCTTTCCTAGAAAATACCCATTCATCTCTTGATGTACAGCATACGTGTCACATCCGTTGAGAAGATCAGGTATTCGTAAATTCTCAAAGGGACTTCTGCTACTACATTATAAAACACTGAGGGAGATCTCTGCATGTCTCCTTCTCCACAGGACTATCACTCGGAGTCATGACAAGTAAAAGAACTACTGAGCTGGAAGAAAAAGTATGGTTTGGTCAAAGATCTTGATTAACTCCAGAATTAAAGAACAAAATAAGTTTCCTCTTACAGCATACTTTCTGTGAGAAGATGGTAATGAAACAACCATAGGCAAACAAACTCCCCATTGTGTTTAATTTCCTAATCCCTCAGAAAGCAAATTTGTAATTCTTTTTGCAACTTTCTAATCTTAAATGAGTTTTTGGTTAAAGTTGCTTTACATTAGCTTGCAGTAGTCTGTGTAGGTAGTGAGAAATAAAAATGAAGTCCCAAGCTCCCCCACCACCAGCTGGTTGAACAGAGCTTCTCTTGGCCAAGGAGACCTTATAGAAACCTTGAAAACTGAGTATCTTGGTCGTGAAGGAGGTCAGACACACCTCCTTATACCCCATCCTGTGCAAACTGCCATCAGCCTTTCTTCTCTAAGGGCTAAACGGAAACCAGCCCTTTCAAAAGACTCCACCCTGATATTAGCCAACTTCCTGATGTTGCCTCTTCTTTTTTATTTTTGCCATTGACCACAGAGTGGTTCTGGCTTGTCTACAGAGAATATGCAGTGAGAGTGTTCATATCCTTTGCTTCACCTTTTGACATCAGAGGGCCAAAAACCTCCACGCTCAGATATGCTAATGCTGCCATATATATATATTTAACATGGACCCCGTGGAGAAGCATGAAGCTCAATTGCACATGTGCATGTTTCTCCTTCCATAAATATTCATGACTTTTCTTATAGCTTATTCAATATGTATATTTGACCACCTTGCTCAGTATAAATTCCTGTTCCCTTTGCCCTTCCCTGAAAGTGTTTGCTTCTGGCTCCGGCCAGAGGCTATGCTTCCTAGCCTGTCAAAATGGCCACCCTGCAGGCTGCAACTGCGTATGGGAAATAAAGTTCTCCTTTCCAAATTTATGAACCTTGTCATTCTTCAGTTTTCAGTAGAAATGCTTATTTTCAAGTACATTTCAATGGCAGTTAAATATGAAAAGACAGTGTTCAAATCTTTGTCTCTGACCTCTGAAAATATGCTTTGAAAAATAACAATACAATGAGCAAGTTACAATAATCACAGTTATATATTAGTTGAAGATCAGTTATCACACTGTCAAATATATGTGCAAATTTTACCTGGTTTATTTCATCTTAGAGGAGCAGAAAATGTTTCCTTATGAACAAAAATTATTTCATAATAGAACAGTCATCATTTGTAAAATATAACCTCTTTCAGAGCAGACAGAACACATTATTACTGACAACTGAAAGGCGACTTTTGAAAAGACTAAAACTGAAAGTCAATTTTGCCTTTTCATTTTTAAGACTTCCCCAAATCACACACAATTTCCAAACATTATTTTTGACTACTATATACACAGAGAATAAGTCATAAAGCTAATGATTTCACCTGTCATATGAATTTAACAATCTATAAGTATTAATAATAATAAAAGTTATAGCTTACTCTCATTATGTTTTTTTGTAACAACTGACAGGTTATGCAGAGCTTGACTGATTGTTGAATGAGCACAAGTGATTACACAGTCTATATAAGTGTCTAAAATAAGGATCAGCCAGGCGCAGTGGCTCACGCCTGTAATCTCAGCAGTTTGGGAGGCCGAGGTGGGCGGATCACAAGGTCAGGAGATCGAGACCACGGTGAAACCCCGTCTCTACTAAAAATACAAAAAATTAGCCGGGCGCGGTTGTGGGCGCCTGTAGTCCCAGCTACTCGGGAGGCTGAGCCAGGAGAATGGCGGGAACCCGGGAGGCGGCGCTTGCAGTGAGCTGAGATCGTGCCACTGCACTCCAGCCTGGGCGACAGAGCGAGACTCCGTCTCAAAAAAATAAATAAATAAAATAAAATAAAATAAAATAAAATAAGGATCAGCAAACTATGGTCTGTGAGCCAAATCCAGCTATCTGCCTATTTTTGTATGTCCCATGAACTAAGAGTACTTTTCACATCTTTATTATTTAAAAAAAATCAAAATCAAAATATTTCATGGTGAATAAGAAATACATGAAATTCATGTCACAGTGTTCAAAAGTAAGGCTTTATCAAAATATAAGCTACACTTCTTCATTTACATATTGTCTATGGCTGCTTTTGCACAAGAGTGGCAAAGTTGAGTATTTGCAACAGAGACCCTTTGGTCCACAAAGTCTAAAATATTTATCTGAGCCTTTACCAAAAGAAGTTTGCTGACTTCAGATCTAAAGCAAAATGGATATGTGAGCATTTCTCAGTGAGAAAAAATAGTTCAGTATAGCACATGAAAATATTTTATTTAAGACTAATGTAGTTTGCATGGCACTGTATCCACCAAATGACATGATTAACAATGAGTGTGCACTTTTCACAACAAGTCCTTGCTGAGTCTTAACAGCAATAACCTGACAATTCATTTCTTATATTTTCAATCCCTAAGTTTTCTAGGAAATGTGAGGAGGGAGAGGACAAGAAATGACCAAATGTTTTATAAAATAATTTATGGGAAAAAATGCATGCATCATATTATCTAATATTATAAAAATTCAACACATTTCAGGTGACTATACTTTGCTTTTGTTTTATAAAAATTGCTGACTTAGCACAAAGAATGTTAAATGACAGCAACAACTTGAAATCCTTTCTTGGGGGAATGTGTAGCATATTGTGTATGAGAAACGTATACAAATCTTACAGTGTCTATAATGACATAAGAAGATATATAAGCAAAATCAAAAGAAATAACACAGATATATAGGCATCTGAATAAATGTCAAAACCATTACTTCTTTGGTTCTGGGATGTGGCTTAAACATCTTCATCCATCATTGAAACCTATAGACCTCCAGGGTTAATTTAAACTTGCTGACAGTTGCGTGGGAGGAATGGTGTCAAAAATACATTGATACGCTTTGCACCCCTTAGTTAAATGTCACTCAGGGTTTTCAACATGAGCCTTTTATTGACTGAGATTTCACTTCCGAGGTGAAGACTGGCAGCCCAGCATGCCTGTTAGTTTTCGATTGGTTATATTTTTTGATGCAGAGTCAAATAAATGGCCAAGTCAATCAAGAGATTTCCAAATGCTTTTGAATTTTTCAGCGTGCAAAAAATGCTTTCTCTTTGGAAGGACAGCAAATTTAACATCACATTACAAGACCCACACCTGTGTCATTAGAAGCACCATTTTTCAAAAGGCTCCTGTATAGAAAAGAAAGTAAATACTGGCCAACATTCTGACAACATCTTCTTCCCTTAGGGATTTAAAACAAAATTGTTGCCATTAGTTCATAATGTGCATTGATGCCACAGGATACTTTTAGGAAGAAAAATCTTAAAATAAGTGAGATATTATATCCATTTAAAAATGCTACAGGCAAAAGGTGTTATAATTTGTGACAAACTGTGATGTGGTTTTTAAATAAGTGACTCTCAATCTCAAATTCTAACACTTCTTGCTATCCTATATTCTAGGTGCTATAGGTATCTTGCTCCTAAAAAACATTGCTCAACATGTAGGTACCCACGGCGACTACTAATAGATGACTAATCTTTAAATTCTAAAAATAAACTAAGAATTTACATGTAAAAAGTATAAAAATAAAGTTTAAATTGGGCATACATTTTAGCTTTTCACCACTAATAAGTGAATGTGAAAACAACGAAGACACTAGAAAATATATGTTTTGAATAGTACATTCAAAATTGATATGTTCAGAAATAAAATGTGACATTGAGTCAGAATAGGGTCCGGAGGCAAGGAGGCTGATTCATGCTGACTTCTTAGAACTAAATCAAAAGGAAATCGCCAACTTTTCACACATAAGTAACAAAAGGACCAGAAGCCACTCCCTTTGCAAACCAATCAGATGTTTTCATAGGAGTGTAACTTGTAACTTCACCTCATCCTCTGATTGGTTGCTTTCCACAACCAATCAGACAGATTGGAGGCCAAAGTCTTCGTTTGCGTAGGAGTGTAACTTTGTAACTTCACTTTAGCCTCTGATTGCGGAGTGTGACTTTGTAACTTCACTTTAGCCTCTGATTGCGGAGTGTGACTTTGTAACTTCACTTTAGCCTCTGATTGTGGAGTGTGACTTTGTAACTTCACTTTAGCCTCTGATTGCGGAGTGTGACTTTGTAACTTCACTTTAGCCTCTGATTGCGGAGTGTGACTTTGTAACTTCACTTTAGCTTCTGATTGCTGGCCACTACTTCAACTGCATGGGGTGCACACCAAGTGGCCAATGGGAAGCTTCCTGGGCATATTTGGAACCCAGAAGATTCTGTAACCACGGCCTTTGAGCTGCTGCTCAGTCCCCCTCCGATCCTGTGGAGTGTACGTCCATTGTCCATAAGTCTGTTTTTGTTGCTTCATTTTTTCCTTGCTTTTCTGTGTGTTTTGTCCAATTCTTTGTTGAAAATGTCAAGAACTTGGACAACCTGCAGCCAAGACCCTCCATCGGTAACAATATTATTCAATAAGATGATTCTAATGAATTTGTTACTTTATGTAGTCATGAAGATGAACTCACAGGCCTTAAAAATATTTGATAAATGATGCTAACTGAATCATGAAAACCCATATTTAACTTCTCTTTAATACTTGACCAGAGAAAGTGATATTCAGTTGGTGATTATAATAATAAGGAAACTCCTCTTACTAATGCAATCATCAATAAATCTATTCCTAAGGTCTTACTATGTGCTTGACCCTGTTCTATAGAAATAAAGTTAATATCCCTAGTATATGTCCTATGAATAACCCAATTTTACAGATGAGGACATGGATAGAAAATCAAGTGTGTTGTCAAAATTCCACATTGAGAAAATGGCATGGAAATGAAGAATAATGTGATCAGGCTAGTCTAACATCTTGCTTAAGTTATCAATAGACACTCCTCATGGATTTTGAGTACTCAAATGTTTAGGATTTATTGTAAAAGCACTCATCCATAAAACAAGATTGATAATATATTTATGATAGGAGGCAATCCAGAAGAAAATCAATTCTCAGATTTATTATATATATATATCAGTCATTATTATACTAAATTTCCTCAGCATAACTGAGTATAGATGTTGGAACCAGAGGAGGTGATAGAGTCACAGCTCCTCCTCTTATTAGCTTCAGGACATTGATCATTTGAATCAGTTATTCCTCCATCAAATAGATATAATGAAAACATGCACATCACAGTCTTGTGAGAATTAAAGAAGAAATGCAATTAGAATCATCTTTGTAAGATGTATAGTGCCTATTTTACAAATTATTATGGATACAAAAATATTATACATATTATTCTATGTAATAGAAAATAGTCTACCAATAAATATGTGGTTTTATTCATGCATACATCAGTTTTTATTTTATTATTTAATATAACATTGTTTGTTTTTATAAAATCAGATCATAGAACCTGAAAGGAAAAACAATTATTTCAGTCTTACTGTTATTGAAGGCCAGTTAATTAGCACTACTTGACTGCATCCTGTAATCATTTTTTTCAAGTTTTATTACAAACCACTTTTGTTGCTTTTTAAATTTCAGAGACTGCTTTTATAAGTTTCAGTAGGAGTTTTAAATACAATGTGATCAATATAAATGCATACTTTCTGAACAACTAGAACATTTGTTAAGTATCAGTTTTTTACCCAGTGAAATAATACTATCAAGGCCATAAATGGAAAGCTTGATGTCTTTTAGTAACCAGATGCTATAACTGAGAAGATTTGGTTGGAATCCTTGCTAGTAGCTGGTGTTACTCCTTGTACGTAATCCTCAGTTTTTATTTTTTACATGATTTTTATAAGCATGAGGTTGGCCATCTATGACATGTTCATTGAAAGCAGATTAATTCTTATTAGCCCTTCACTGACAGTTCAATTAACAGCACAAATGTATACTATATAGAAGGAATACTTAACATCACCCAGCCACAGATAAAATACTTGCTTTTGCACAAAAGTTCTAAATTGTCACATTCAAGAAATAGACTGAGAAGATGAAGTAAAGGAGGAAAGAAAAGTGATTTTCCCCCCATGTACTTGGTTATCTGGATGTGTCTGCTTTCCTTATATTTCTATTTATTCCTGTAAGTTTGGACCCAATGACTCTCTTATAACCAATATATCTTGCTAATAAATTTGACAATAACAACTTTGTGAAAGATAAGTAAGAGAGAGCACAAATTTAAAAAAATTAAAAATATGTCCTTTGAAAGAGTAAAGATTTATCCACTTATCTGTAGATAAAGGACTGATGGTAGCTACTGCTTAGAGTGAAGAATGGGACATAGATTGAGAGAGAACTCTAAAGTTGTGTTCTTACCTCTTTCTCACATTGCCTTGGGATGATCATTTCCTACCCCCAAATCCCAAATAACTTGCACTGTTGCTTATCTTGATCAAGAGAAACTAACTATAAGTAGATGATAGGTATCTACTTAATTTAGATCATTGAACAGGAAAAAAAGATGAGCCAATTTTCACTTATATATAAGGGAATAATAAAATTTCACAGAAATTTTGCAAACCCATTTTGAAAACATTTCTTGAAGAAGATTCAAATTAACAAAAATGAATTCAGGAGGCCTATACCAAGATATATGAAAGCAAAAATCATGACATAACTTATGAAAGTTTATTGTTGTTTAAAAAATCAAGGGCAAAATGAAGGAAAAACAATATAACCATGAAAACATTTAGTCTTTAGGTAGTATGAACCCTTAGGTTAGCGTAAGAGAGTAGGAATAAAGAAATAAAAGGTTAAACTAAAGTACCAGTTGAATTAGGGGAGAACATAGTACTGATAAATCTAAGAAGGTAGTGTAATAAATGGGAGTATGGATCTTAAATAAACAGTAATTAACATAAAAATAAACACAAAAAGTATAAATTTTACATTAGCAGAAAAAGTAATGTAAGTAAATGAAGTAAAGGGGAAAAGAACATTTAAAAAAAAGTAGAAGAGATCAAATTTATGAAATAAGATGACAAAGAGTTTCTAATATATTCAGGAACTACAGTTAATATAAAGTTCACGTTAGCCATTAACAAATAAAAAATATAGCAAGAAGATGTAACCCTCCAGACCATATATAAACCCAATATATACCATCAAATAGACAACAGTCAGAAAAGAAATAAATACTAAATAATAGAGTGTGGATGTTCCAGAACCTTCCTCTAAGGAAGTAATTAAGTAGAAAAACAGAGTAAAAGAAAATGTGAATAATAGAAGTAAAAAATTAACCTGATAAAAAGTTTACACCTATGAAAACAACTTTAAAACAATGCAAATGAAATCTATTCTGAATAAATGAAAATGTATTCCATGTTCTTAGGTGGAGCAACTCATTATAAACCTTTCAGTGTTTCCCAAATTAATCTATAAATTTAGTACAACTGTGGAAATAAATAAAGACCAACCAATAAAAACAAGAAAAGACCATTGACTCAGAGCTTGCCCCACTTACGGAGTCAGCTACCATCACTTTTGTTTTGGTAGAGACTGAAGGACAGCAGAGGAGTGGGAAAACTATATCGTGGAAAAAACGGAAGGCTTCAGGTGTGCCCTGATTGAAGGGCTGTTGGTATGGGGAAGCTATATGCAGCCAACTAAAAGGAAGGCTTCCTATGTGTTAGGGGGTGCATATTTGGCTTTTCTTGGTTGGTTCTATGCTGGAAGTAGGAACAACAATAGGAAAGCTGTCAGTTATTAATCAAATTCTTGCTGTTTAGGGCCTATTGTCACAGGGGTTACTGTTTGCCCTCCTAGATTGTTTACTAGAGAAAGGGGTCTGACTTCCCACAAGTCTCATTATAGCAGGTTGGATTCTGGGCTGATTATTGCAGATAATGGGTTGATTTCTTAAGTTGGTTGCTGCAGATTGTGGGAAGATCAGAGTTCTGTTTTTATATATGGCCCTAACATTATTTATTTCTTTAATCAGTCACAGTGAAAATAACTATGGGAGATTTTAACAAATGTATTCAAAATTTTATATTAAATAATTAAAGACCACAGAAAAATCAAATAATTTCGAAAATGATCAGAAAGCAAGGACTTGTGATAAATGCATACTCAAAGTCATATTAATAAAACTATTGTTAATAACACAATAGAACTTAAATAAACATGAAATTCAATAAGTATTTCAGAAAAATTCCATGTTCGGGAAATTAATCCTCCATGATATAAATGGCACCCAAAAAAATTGGTAAAGGACAAACTGTTCAGGAGATTTCATTGAGAAAACGCTTTCATTAAGGAGCAAATAAAACGAAACCCTTACCTATGAGCATAGAATTGTCAAGATAAATCTATAGATCTAATAGAAAACAACAAGGGAAATACCTTTTAAAATAAAACTGCAATGTACGGGTGCGGCGGCTCATGCCTAAAATTCCCGTACTTTGGGAGGCTGAGCCAGGCGGATCACAAAGTCAGGAGATTGAGACCATCCTGGCTAGCAGAGTGAACCCTGTCTCTACTAAAAATACAAAAACTTAGCCAGGCCTGGTGGTGGAAGCCTGTAGTCCCAGCTACTTGGGAGGCTGAGGCAGGAGAATGGCGTGATCCCGGGAGGCAGAGCTTGACGTGAGCCGAGATCGCGCCACTGCACACCAGCCTGGGCGACAGAGTGAGACTCTGCTCAAAAATAAATAGATAAATAAATAAAACTGCAAAGGCACAAATATAAAGAAAATAAATACACGAAAACATAAATTAGTAAAAATAATCATCTTTTCTTCATCGAAAAAGAGCAAATATAATAAATACATGTGAGATTAAGAGAAGATACTAGCATTTTCTAATTTATATAGTCCGTAATTGATGAAATTTGCAATTTACCAGATTATCACAAAAAGAATGACAAGAATCCAAATAGCAAAATAAGGCAGGAACACCAAGAAGGAATTTATAGATGGGAAAAGTCAAAGGGCAAGTGCTATAGTTTGAAGGTGTCCCCTGAAATGTTTATTTTGAAAATTAATCACCAACATGACATTATTAAGAAGTGAGGTTTTTTAGGAGGTCATTAAGTTACAGGACAGGATTCTCGTTAACGGGATTAGTGCCCTTCTGAAAAAGGATGAAAGGAGCTGACTTGTCCTTTCACCATTTAAAGACACACCAAGATTCCATCCTGGAAGCACACACAGCAAGACTTCATCAGACACTGGATCTGCTGGCAACTTCAACTTGGAATTCCCACCCTCCAGAAACTGAAGGCTGACAACATGAGTAGGAAATATCCGAGCCTAGGAAACAGAAAGCTAGAGAGTTATTAGCATACTTATAAAACTGAAGATATTCAATATGAAGGATTATTTGTATGGAAACAAAATGAAACACAAACACAAAACTAAGAAAGAGCCACAGATCACCTTATCTGAATTTTTTTTTTTTTTTTTTTTTGAGATGGAGTCTCGCTCTGTCACCCGGGCCGGATTGCAGTGGCCGGATCTCAGCTCACTGCAAGCTCCGCCTCCCGGGTTCACGCCATTCAACTGCCTCAGCCTCCCGAGTAGCTGGGACTATAGGCGCCCGCCACCTCGCCCGGCTAGTTTTTTGTATTTTTTTTAGTAGAGACGGGGTTTCACCGTGTTAGCCAGGATGGTCTCGATCTCCTGACCTCGTGATCCGCCCGTCTCGGCCTCCCAAAGTGCTGGGATTACAGGCGTGAGTCACCGCGCCCGGCCCACCTTATCTGATTAACTTCATCCACTGTCCAAATTGATAACCTATGGATGGATGAGCCGGGGATTTAGGCAGTTTGCATATTCCCTCTGACATCCTATTAGTCTGCGAATAGTCGTGGTCAGGCTAATAACTCACTCGCAGCCACACTGTTCATAATAGCTCACAGATATTTACAGAAGTAGATTTTAAGAAGAGGTGTTTTTTTTTTTTACCTTATTTTCCAAAAATTTAGGAAAAGTAATGTGCTTACTTTACAGTGATTCAGAAATGAAATATATATTTTACACAACTGCACTTATTTCATTTAAGTATTTTCTTTCAACAAATGCCTATATTGTTAATTTTTAATTTTACTAATATATATTAATTGTTTGGGTCTGACACGGTATTGGATGCAAGGAATAAGACTATGAAAAAGTTGTGGTCTCTTTCCTTGAGAAACTAACAGACATTAATGTATAAAAATTAGAACCAAAATTATAAATAGAAAACAATCAAACAGGGAAATGTCATTATCAAGTGAGGAGAATGGACTAGGCAGAATAATATCTGAAAAAAATAAAGAAGTTTCAAAAAGTCTGACTTCATCAAATGTTGAGATATTTTTCTAGCAAGGGCTACTGGTACTTGAGAGGGAGTCACAAAAAGTGGTAATTAGTGCAGTTGAGACTGGATTATAAATGGTTTTGGATGCCGTGACCATGCACTTAAACCTCATTAGAAAAAAAAAAAAAAAAAAAAAAGAGGGAATATCTCAGATTTTAAGCAGACAGTGATATGATTCACTTTGCATTTTTGAGCAGTAGCCCAAGCAATGAAAACTTTGTAGGCTGAGAGTTAGAGTATACGATAATTATGGGAAGATGGCCCAATAAGTGCATTTTATCTCTAGAGGATATACTCGTATTATTCCCCCACTCATCCCCAAGTACTCATTAACATGTTTCTTCTAAAAATGTGCAGTTTGAAATCTATTCATGGCTTACAGACATATTTGAATCCTAAACATTTTCTAAACCACCAAGCTCAAATGTGAGTTTCATTTCTCTGTTGTTTTATTATAAAATGGCTCATTTTCACGGCTACCTATTAATTTGATAATTTTGCATTAGTTTTTAAAATGCTCAATCAATAATTAGGTCCTTGTGTTTGTTGAACCAAACAATTTTACTCTGGGGATGGCAAGAAAAAAGTTAGAGAGTTGTAGCTCTCTAGTAAATGATTTTATTTCTTTCCCTCTAATTTAATCTTCCATTGCGAGAAACAAAGGACTGGGTGCAGTGGCTCACGCCTGTAATCTCAGCATTTTGGGAGGCTGAAATGGGTAGATCACTTGAGTTCAGGAGTTTGATACCAGCCTGGCCAACATGGTGAAACCCTGTCTCTTCTAAAATCACAAAAAATAGCCAGGCACGCTGGTGGGCACCTTCAATCCCAGCTACTTGGGAGGTTGAGGCAGGAGAATCACTTAAACCCAAGAGGTGGAAGCTCCAATGAGCCAAGATCAAGCCACTGCACTCCAGCCTAGGCGACAGAGTGAGACTCCATCTCAAAAATAAATAAATAAAAAATTTAAAAAAGGAAAAAGAGAGAAACAGAGAAAAGAAAGGAAAGGAAAGTAGAGAAGTAGAGGAGCCTGGAGAGGAGGGGAGAGGAGAGGAGAGGAAGGTACAAAAGAAAGAGCAAAGAGATCAATGACTCAACTTTAACAAACAAATCTTAAACGTGTAAAATCTGATTATGTGTACTGAAGTAGCAAAATTGAGATATGTTGTTTCCTTAAATAGGTTGATTTTTGTCTAAAAGCCCTGGAAAAATTTTCTTTGTTACAAGTAAATTTTGCCAGATATCTTAAATGTATTTTTTTCTTTTAGAAAGAATGTGTAACTTCCTTTTCCTTTTGTGCATGCCTTCACTCCATCCTCTTCATTTCAGCTCTAGCTAGCCTGTCATTAATATTGAGACCATAATTAAGATTGAGAATAATTTTGAATAAAGAAAAAAGTCATCAATAAAAACAAATAAATATATATTTTATAGGCATTTTTCCAGGAACCGCTAGTGCTGTTTGTATTGCTGTTCAATACATCAGCATTATTTGATGATAAAGACACCAAATAATATTTTGTGCCACAAAATATTGAAAATTTACTTCCATAATTATTATGTTTTTATTAATGTAAGTTTATTTTAGAAATGTTGGCAAACACAAAATATAACAACAATATGAATGATCTATTCTTCCCTTTCTGGAAACATCTTTTGTATATGACATTCCAATCTTGATTTTATATGTTTATATATCTTGCAAAGTAAAATTTTATTTCACTTACCAATAGTACATACATTTTATCATATTATCAAAACAACTGTTTTAAAGCGTCTGTTTCATGGGTACAAATTATTCTATAAAAATGGATGCTGTCAAATGAAAAACTATAGCACTTTTGTGAACCTGGGCTCTGGAGACAGATTGCCTGAGCTTTAATCAAGACCTCACCACTATTGACATGTGAACTTGAGAAAATTCCTTAACTTCTCACAGCCTCAATTTCCACATACAATAAACAAATATAAAAACCAATTTATCTGTTTCATAGTGTTGCATAATTAGATGATTTTATATATGTAGAAGAATGGCCAAGAAACATACGAAAAATGCTCAAAATCACTAATAATCATGGAAATGCAAGACAAAACCACAATGCAATAATATGTTACTCCTGAAAGAATGGCCATAATCAAAAAATCAAAAAATCAAAAATTAATAGATGTTGGCATGGATGCAGTGAACAGGGAACAGTTACACCCTGCTGGTGGGAATGTAAACTAGTACCACAACTGTGGAAAAATAGTGTGAGGATTCCTTAATGAATTAAAAGTAGAACTACCACTTGATACAGCAATTGCAAACATGTGGAACCCAAATGCCCATCAATCAACAAGTGGATAAATAAATTGTGATATATATATATATGACAGAATACGATTCAGCTATAAAAAGCAATGAACTAATGGCATTCTCAGCAACCTGGATGGAAGTGAAGACTATTATTCTAAGTGAAGTAGCTCGGGAATGAAAAACCAAACATTATATCTTCTCACTCATAAGTGGGAGCTAACCTATGAGAATATAAAGCCATAAGAATGACACAATGGACTTTGTGAACTCGCGGGAAAGGGTGGGAGGGTGGTGAGGAATAAAAGACTACAAATTGGGTTCAGTGTATACTGCTCAGGTGATGGGTGCTCTAAAATCTCACAAATCACCACTAAAGAACTTACTCGTGTAACCAAATATCACCTGTTCCCCAAAAACCTATGGAAATGAAAAAAATAAAAATATATATTTTAAGGAATTTGTTTGCTTTTCTTTTTTTGGAAAAAAAAATTGCAAAGGTATGACCAAGATGTAGGGAAAACAGAGCTATTGCAGGAATCCAGACTAAGAGTTGGAGAAATATCAACTTCTAGGCCCAAAGGGTTTGGTTAACATAAATCAGAAAAATAAAAAATAAAATAATGTTAAATAAAGCAGACTGTATTGAGAGACTAGTGACCTTTGGTTAAGGGCACAGCCAGGTTGAGGCATCCTCAAAGTGAAGGAGGCAGGTGAATCCTGTTTCACACTCCTTCCTCCCTAAGACTTCCTGCTGTCACTTAAGGCATGCAAACACACTGATGTAGTGCATACAGGTCAACTTTCTGGGTAGAAAACAAAAGAAGAAGGATGGAGAATGAGGAGAGGAGAGGATGGCAAATGGAAGATATCCTGCACAGGCACGTACAACTTTATGTTGCTCTTGACAACATTTTTACCCTGGATGTAAACTATAGTAGTAATCAAAACTAGTGATTACTGGACCTAAAGCTATTCATCCTCATGCATGAAACTAACATGAAAAACACACATTCCCAATTCATCAAGAATGCAATAGTAAATATTCTTATTACAGTACACTTTAAGCTAATTGACCTCTCTGTTAACAGGCAAATGTGTTCACTTGTAAAAGAACAAAATGTATTATATTCAGAATCCAAGGAAATGGAATTGCAGGATAGATAAGTGAGCAAGTCAGCAAGGATCAGAGCTCTAAGTCTAAAGCAGCATATAAATTGATACAGATACTAAGAATTTGGCATGAGTTTGTTCTATTAACACCAATCAGAGAGTTGTATAGGATAATAAAATTCTGTGCAACTGATCTTTTTGAGGGAAAGTTGGAAAAGGAAACGTATCTCCTGAAACCTGTGAATCTCACATACTATATTCAGAAAGGACATATCTTGCATAGTAAGTTTCTTTCATTAAACATAGTTAACCTTATTTATTTTTAAAGTGATTTACTAAGTGTGAATCTTGTAGGGAAGAATGGGATGGTGATAATTATTAAGATGATAATAAAGCCCACCATTCATTAAGACATATTGTCCCTGATTCTGTGATAAGTGATGTACACATGCCGTCAAATTGAGCCTTGAAATAATTTCATTAATATTTCCATTTCACAGGTAAAGAAAATGCTTGTGAGAAAAAGTAAGCCACTCATGATGATGTAGTTATCGGGAGACATAGTTGGGATTTAAGGCAACTGTTTGATTCCACAACACCAGGATCTCATCCTGTTTGCCCCTTGGTAATATGTGTATCATATAACCACTTCAAGCTACATGTTTTCTCTCTCCATTGTTTTGTTGTATTTCCAGAGAGGATAGTGCTATTGGAAAAAAGGTATTTCCTCTAAATTCCCTGGAAGGCATTTAAACTAAGTAACATCTCCAGCCTATTTATAATATTATAAAGTCATTGACAAAAAATATAGCATCTCTTGCAATGTCTTTTCCTACAGAGTGTATAGGTGCATTGAAGATTTAACTTTTTAAATTTTTATTTATTTATTTATTTGAGACAGAGTTTCACTCTGTTGCCCAGGCTAGAGGGCAGTAGCATGATCTTGGCTCACTGCAACCTCCACCTTCCAGGCTCAAGCTATTCTCATGCTTCAGCCTCCTGACTAGCTGTAACTACAGGCACCCACCACCACACCCAGCTAATTTTTTTGTATTTTCAGTAGAGATTGGGCTTCACCATGTTGCCTGGGCTGATCTTGAACTTCTGATCTCAAGTGATCTGCCCACCTCAGCTTCCCAAAGTGCTGGGATTACAGACATAAACCAACTATTTTACTTCTGATTCACTATATTGCAGTTAGATTTCTTAATCTTTTAAGGAAGAATGAAATGCTTCTAATGACAATCTATGTGGAAAAATGAGTTTCCTATCAATGAGATCTCATTTGTATTCAAGGGCTACAAAATAGTTCATTGAATTTTCATTCAATAGAATATAAATCAAATCTGCCAATTATTTATTTATTTTTTAAATTTCCCCACATTTTATCCTGGTCTCTAGACTATCAATTAAACTGCCCTGCATTTTTGTCTTCACGAAGCATGATGGTTGGAATACACGAGTTAAATTATTTGTATTATAGTAGGAAAGCGCAGAAAATTGTTTTAGAATTAAAGAGATTATCCCTTGGTAACATAAGATACTCCCTAGTGGAATGGCAAAAGGGGAAATTTGAGCAAGAGAACAATCCCATCATGTAATTAACTCCCTACACTTAATTTGTAGGTGACCAAACTTACTGTATCTCCTCCCCAACAAAAGAGGGAACAGAAAACCAATCAATGTTAGTACAATGATCCAGCTCAGTCACTTTTGACTTTGGACACGTATCTTTCTAGGCCTCAATCTCTTCACCAATACAAAATGATGATAATATATACAGGATTTGATATAATTAGACATAATGAATATATTGACTCATATATTACAGACACACTCACACACACACATATATACCTAGCACAGGGGCTTTTGAGTTCAATGCACTACTTGAGTCTTTCTTTATTTCATCCTTTTTCTTTCTTTCTTCCTTTTTCATTTCTCCCATGCCATTTTCTTAATGTTGTTATGTAACTTCTATAAACAAACAGTGTTGGGTATTCTATGTAATAAAAAATACACATACAATAAAATATATTTATATATGATATATATTTATATGTTTAATATATTTATATTTTATATATATAAATACATATAATTGATAAATAAATATATAATATCTATTTATATCTTATATAACATATAATATGTAATATACAATATGATATATAATATACAATATAATATATAATATAATATAAAATGTATATTATATATAATACAATATATAAGATATAATATATAAGATAACATATTATATCATCTTATAAGATATAATATATAAGATGATATATAATATATGATATATAATATGATATATAATATGATATATAATATATAATATTTATTTAATAATATATAAAATAATACATATACATAAAATATATAACATAATATATAAATGAAATACATATATTTAGATATAATATATCTATTATATATAGATATAATATCTATTAATCAAATAATCTATGATATATAATATGATATATATTATATATCTATATATTATATAATATGATATAAAATATATTATATATTATATATCTATATATTATATAATATGATATAAATATATAATATATAATATATCTATATATTATATAATATGATATAAATATATAATATATAATATATCTATATACATTATATAATATGATATATGATATATTATATATTATATCTAATATATTATATAATATATATTATAAATATGTATTGTATATTATATCTTTATATGTTATATAAGGTATAATACATACTATATTTATATATAGAATATATTCATATATATACACACATAAAAATGTCTACAGGTCTGCCTTCCCTGCAAGGTAGTTATCTATGCTACACCTTTATATACGGCAGTGATGTAAACCAAATTGTGACTGAATCAGATGCTAATTTGGTGGAATAAAAATGATACAGTTTCCTATGATGTGGACATTGGAAGCAGGCTCTCTAACTGTGGCATCACCACAGTTCTTGTTTCTCCTCTATCCCACAAGGGTTCCTACACCCAATATGGAGGTTACCTCATGAGGCTCATAACAATTGAAGCATATACTTATTCTGAAAAACTAATAAAATATTAAACATATTTAGCTGTAAAAGCAGTAGTTAGAAATGTAAAGATATATATTCATTCATATATTACACACACACTCACATATATACATATATAAAACATATATATGTATGCATTGATGATTCATTTATCATTCAAAGCATCCTGTGATGTATTGATGCTAATACAATATGTGTAAATTCAGATATATGTTTTTGATATTACATTTGGTAAATTAATCAAATTTATGTTTTTTTCCAACACATCAATGAGCAATATGTATGCCGTTTTAAAAGAAGATCCTTTTATATTACTGTGGTTACGTATGTACTAGAAAATTCTACAGTTAATGTATCCACAGATCCCTATATGTATTTGTCTTAAATTCTACCTCCTTATAAATTTTTTTCTACCAGTTTAAAGATTTGTAGAGAGAAGTCAAGAATAAGCATATACAAAAACTCCTGTATGCCAATTTTGGCCAGTATGAACAATATCATAGTACCTTTTCGTCTTCTGTCAAAGACTTGCAGAATCTTGCATCTCTTATGGTAATCACAGTGATTTTGCAGATCCAAGACTTTAATGCATTATGACATGTTCATTAATCAGTATCTTCGGGTTGAGTCAAGCTAACCAAATCCACAAGAGATTATTAAATAAACTAGAATTCCATAATATTATCAAATTTGTCAAATTCTGCCATATATTTCAAAAGCAACATAATACTTTACTAATTGACCAGCATACTTTCCTCTGATAAAACTATTAACTAATACTAATTAGTTAATACACAATGAAATAATTGCTTACTGAGCATCATTTTGGAGCAGAGAGTTAGTTAAATAATCTTGATGGCTAAATTCCAAAAGCCAGATAGGTCCATCTCTACCATTATTTTTCTGGGGCTACTGTAAAAAGTTACCACATACTAAGTGGCTTAAAGCAACAGAAACGTATTCTCTGACTTCTCTGGAGGACAGAAGTATGAAATCAAGGTGTTAGCAGTGCCAAGCTACTACTAGAGGCTCTAAAATTATCCCTTGCCTCTTCCAGCTTTTGATGTTTGTCAGTGTTGCTTGTCTCCATGGCTTGTGGCCACATCACTCCCATCTCTGCCTCTCTCTTTACATTCTTTCTTTTCTCTTTCTGTATTCTCCTCTTCGATCTCTTATAATAAGGATACTCAATCTTGGGTTTAGGGCCCACTTAGGTAATTCATAATTATCTCATTTTGAGATTCATAGCTTAATTACATCTGCAAAGACCTTTTTTTCAAACAAAGTCACATTCACAGGTGCCAGGGATTTAGACATTAATGTTCTTTTTTGAGGTTGTCTTTCAATCAACTATCAACACCATCTGCTTGAGAATGGAAATGCCAATGGTCATATGTCAATCTATTCTGCACTGAGGAGTAAGGAGGATGGACCACAGACAGTATTTTCTCAAGTTCCTTTTTTCTCAGTGTTATACAGAAACTTCCTTTTTCATTAAATAATCTGATGAATTTTAGAGACTGAAAGAAGAGAAGTATGATTACAACACAATATAAAAAAATGTATGGCAGGATATACATTTGTAGAGATAAACAGAGACTAGATAATGCTGCATCTTGGAAGCCATAGGATAAAAGCATAAATTTTATTCAAAATGAAATGGGACACTTACAAGGGAAAGATATCTACATTTTTACCCATATTTAATTATGACCTCTCCATATATGTGTCCAGTGTGTTTATACATGTCAGTGAGTGTCAAGATTCCAGCACATTTGATTTATATCCTTCATGGATGCAATTCTGGAACTTTACTACGCTAGTTGAGAAGACCTTCCTTGGGGGCCAACACAATGTGGATAGTAGATAAAGTTACAATTTTATTTTCTATGCTTGATAGTTCGGTGTTTCCATTCATCTTTCTAACTGGTTTCAATTGCTAGCTGGTTTTGAGTGCTAACTGGTTGTGTTGAACTGATGAATCAAGGGTCCTTGTGGCAGAGATGGGGGTAGCATTTCTTTGTCAGCATTTCTAATCTTGCTTTGTTTTCCACTTAACTTCTGAACCGTACACATTCTACATTCTGTGTTATGGACTCTAGGATGTACTAAAACACCTTTGCTCTCTCTTTCTCCAACTCCCACTCTATTATATGCACATTTATTGTTGTCTTTAGTGTTAAACCATCATTCTCTCTCCTCTTTCGTTAGCCTTCTCCCAGACCATTACCAGGTCACTACACAATCCATTCTCCTTCTTTCCAACAGCTTTAGAATCCCATGTCATCCTTCAACTAGTCAATGATTAATTAAAACACAGATAAATATCTCACATTTATACCAAGTATTTATTTCTCTGCATGTCTAAATAGTCACATTCTTGAACTTCCCTTTCACTCACCACTTTGCGAAATATACTGATTTCAGTGTTCGTAGAAAATGTTAAGAGTTTATTTTATGTTACTGCTCAATGTTTGCACAGTTGTCTGAATGGGGCCCTCCGTCTGTCCACACAAAGGAACAGACATTCCACATTATGTCAGTAGGTTATTTCCAATGACATATGGATTCAGATGGAATGTGAAAATAAGGCTGTAGAAAGTTTGATCCATATGTGCAAAAAGAAAGAATATTTATGTTAATAGCCATCTTATTGAATTCTGACTATTAGCAGCATATGTTGGTCCTTCTATGGTAAGGTGTCAAAAATTTTGTAGAAAAGAGAAGATACAGCCTATGACATTTTGCAAATTTACAAAACAAAATGAGTTTACATCACCAGAAATAGAAACCATACAGAGAAAATTGAAGAGATCTGGGCCTTTGTCAGGGCCAGTATGCATGGATTATCTACTGCCAAAGAGTTCTGAAGAGTTTTGAGCTACCACAGTGTATTGCAAGTGTGGTGCTGGTGATGTTTGGAGGTTGTTAAAACTTGGCTCCAACATTCCTATTTTTCATCTGTTAAATGGAGATGCTGATGTCTTCCCTTCCCAGGACTACTATGAATATTAAATAAATTTGTATATGCAAAATTTCTGGCATACTGAATAGTTGCTTATATATTAATTCCTTGCCATCTCCCCCTCAACCTGAATGTAGCAAATAGCCTTGGTGCCAATATTACATATTTAGCATCACAAGATTTGTGTTTTGATGACTATTTCAATGTGTCTAAGGAAGCCATAGTTTGCTAGACAAACATATAACAATCCGGGTTGGTAGCTACGCATAAGGCAATTTTAGTAAGTGTTTTTAAATAAAATAGTTAATTCTATAAATAGAACAGCATGCTCAATGAATACATTCAAATTTAACCATAAGATATATTTAGAAACAACTTTTGCAATTTTTAAAAAATTAATTTTAGGGATAGTGCCGTTTAAGCAATCCTGATTTTCTTTTTCTTAATGTCTTTTGAAAAATGAAACGAATAGGCCGGGTGTGGTGGCTCACACCTCTAATCCTAGCGCTTTGAGAGGCCGAGGAGGGCAGATCACCTGAGGTCAGGAGTTCAAGACTATCCCGGCCAACATAGAGAAACCCTGTCTCTACAAAAAATACAAAATTAGCCGGGCGTGGTGGCACATGCCTGTAATCAGGGAGGCTGAGGCAGCAGAATCGCTTGAACCCAGGAGGCAGAGGTTGTGGTTAACGAAGATCGCGCCATTGCACTCCAGCCTGGGCAACAAGAGCGAAACTCCTTCTCAAAAAAAAAAAAAAAAAGAAAAAAAAAGAAAGAAAGAAAAAAAGAAACTCAAACACATATCAGAAAAATATAATTATTAGTGTAATATTTCTATAAGCAATGCCAGAGGTTGTTACTATGAAACTTCTAGAAAATATGTGATTAAATATGTGTAATTTGAGATATATGATGATATTTTTATGCATTTATTTTGCATAATTGTTTGCTGTTTCGCATAATACACTGAAATTATAAGGTCATGATACCTAATCAATGTAATTATAAATAAAAGCCAGTGAAAGCCAAATATGCTTTCATCTGATTGATCTCTCAGTGAAGTTTTATGCTATTGATTACAACCCCACCTCCACTTAGTGAAACGTCTTTATCTATAGCCTTTCATGCCTCTTCATATTCGTGCTTTTCTCTTTCCTTGCTGAAGAATCCTTCAAGCCTTTTTTATTTTAAGGCTCCTGTTTCTTCACTGTATCTTTAAATATTATAGTGCTGCTGGTCTCTGTTCTTAATTCTTTTACTTTTATACACTCTGTATAGAAAATTTTGTCCAGTTCTATGATTTCAAAGACCATCCCCAAGTGGATGAATCTTCAATTTAAATCTCTAACACTTATCTCTTTCTTATACTCCAGGTACATACCCAAGTATCCTCTTGATACCTCCACTTAGGGTCTAAAGTTATGTCAAATTTAATACTTCCGAAATATGTTACAAACATTCTTCCCATCGAATCCACTTTCTACCAAGTTTCTCTGTCAAAATAAATGACACAATCTGTTGCTCAGACCAAAAATATATGATTCATTCTGTATTCATATTTATTTCTACCTGTGCTGTATCTAGTTGGTCCTACCTCCAAAAATATCTTAAATCTAATCATGTTCTAAATGATAGGCATATTTCTCCTTACAATAATCTTCTAAGTGTTTCTCTTATCCCCACTTTTGCACCTGGCATTTTCTACTACCAGAGTTCATTATCCACACAGAAGCAGGAACAATATTTCTAAAGGCAAATTTAATCATGTAACTCCCCTATTTTCAATGACTTTCTATTCTGCATAGACTAAAATTCAAAATTCTTACCTTAGACATAGAGCTTTACCTGCCCTACATACCTCTATCTTCTAGACATATTGGTTATCTTTTTATTGCATAGTTTTTACCTATATATCTCATGGCTTTTTCTCTTTATTCCTTTTTTTTTTTTAAGGCTTGTTCATAGCAAGGAATATAATAGCCATCCAAATTAACTACTATTATCATCTAGCATCTTTGCATTTTGCTTCAATATTTCTTGAGAAAGAATCACTTTATTAACTAGCAAAACACAATACACACTTTTTGTAAAGACATTAAATAATGCAAAATAATAAATGTAAAAATAATGCACTTAATTCCAGAAATTACTATTGTTAGATTGTGTTAACATTTTTTAGACATATCTCTATATTTATATACAGGTAGAAGGACAAATAGTTAGAAAAAATAGACAAGTGGAACAAACATTGTATATAAATACCTTCAAATGAGTCTATATTATAAATACAATTTTAATAACAATAATTAGTTTGATTTCACTATAAAAGACAATAGAAATTGAAGGAAGTTTTGAAGTCTAAATGAATGGTTTGATAACAGACAGATCTGATGCTCCTGAGGCTGGTCTGTTCCCTCCTTGTGGTATCTTACTTAAAAGTAGAATCATCAAACTTGTCTGTGTTTGCTTGGCAGAGATAAGACTCAGCTAACTGACACAAAACTGCCTTTATGACAAGGGTGCTTCCATTTTTCCTAATTGCATAGATGTTCCCTTCACCTTCGACCTTATAAATATGTAAAGCATTACAGACACTGGTTCCCTCTACTGGAATATTGCCCTTTCTAAACTTTGAGACAATGAGTTTTGAGGGGAGCACATGTTCGTAACTAATTCTCTCCAGTGAGTTTGTAGTGGTTCTTAATTCCCTCTTACATCCTGCTTTATATTTCACTGCACGGTCCCGCCATTGAGTGTCATGACCCTTTAATGGTTTCTTTTAAGGTTTTCTAACAAGTACTCTTAAGTTTTTCATGGCTGATAATATCTTCCTGTTGCTGGTTCTTTAACATTCTCCTAGCAGAATGCAATATTCCTGGAAATTAAACATTTTCTCTATAAATCTCTGTAGACCTTATTCTGATTTCTTCTAACTTTAAATATTGCAAAGAAGATATCTAAAGCTAGCCTGAATTTCTCACCATTCTAGTTCTTATTTCTTTCTCCTATTTTTTGACTAAGATGCACACGTGTATTTTGTTGTTGAAGCTCAATAACTTAACTAGCATAAACTTGGTATTGGTGAAGAATCTGCACTAACATTTTCTGATACATAATATGCTCTCTTGATATGATCATTAGAACATTCCGTCCATTCAAATAAATTATATTATATACCCATCTTCAACTTCAGTTTTGTTCAGCTCTCTATTTCATGACACCAATTGTTCCTATACTAGATCATTGTGTATATTTTCAATTCCTAACAGGTTACATTCACATTCTTTAATTTACATATAACTTTAATCTGTGTTTACTACATTTAAGAGTTAACTTTTAGTATTTTAGGTTTTAGACTCATTTATTGTTACCCAACATTTCTAATTTATATACAAGTATTATAATCATACTCTGCCTTCAATTCCTTTGTTTTGTTCTCAGATTTCCCTTTTGATTTAATATTGATGCTTATTATATAGTTTGAGTTCTTGTTTTTTTCAAATTCATATTCTTATGAACTAGTTGTAAAGCATGAAATGATTAAGAGGATTTATCATCTGTTCCTTGAGGTATGTTTCTTCTAAAATGATTCTTTTTGTCTTTTTCTTTCCTTCTTTTTTATATACGCTCCTCCTCTCTTCCTTTTTTCCTTCTTTCCTTTCTTCCTCCTTCCTTCTTTTCTTTCCTCCTTCCTTCTCTCCTTCCTGCTTTCCTTCATTCTTTACAACATATCAGGCCTCAATCTGCACTACTGAAAAGAAAAACAAACTGACCTCCAACCAGTACAAATAAAGTCATAATCTGTCAATCAAAATATATCAGAATTTTTTTAAATCGTAGAATGAGAGTCTGTTATTTTTGTGTTGCAGCCACTATTGTATGACCAGAAAAAAAAATGGAGAAATGAACAGGAAAAAAATCAGTTGAAACAATAGTCTTATAAAAGTTTTAATTTTTTTTTCTATCTTCCTGGAAAGTACTACATATTTTTCCTGGGAAGATTGGTAAAATGATGGATTATTTCTCTAATTCAGGGTTTAACTATTTGGCTTTCATTTATTTCGTTGACAAGGGGCATTAGTGAAAATTGACAGAGTTTTAACTCTTATATTCGACTTCCGTGGAATCTCTTTTTAATGGATCTGTATGCATTGCTAGCTTCCTGGTCATCATCTTTAAGTGTATTTCAGGAGGTTGTGTCCCTTTTCTCAATTGGTTGCTGATGGTGCTTTCTTGTCCCCATTTCTTGTTCCCTGTAGACAACAGGGAAGAAAATAAACCAAATGATTTTCTGTCTTCCAACTCAACGTAGTAGCCTGTCTGAGTAATATTGATATACTCAATATGAGCACGTGTCCGTGTCTGTGTCCTTTGCCACTGTGTAGATTGGCTATTTTCATATGCTAAGAAAGATTACTCATTTACCTATTCCCCAGCCCTGACCTCTTACCTCATCAAATCAGTGCCAGCATGATTTGAGCAAAAAGTACTAAATATTTCTTTAAAAGTACTCTAAAACTACTTATTCTTACTTTATATCTTCTTACTGTTTCTAGCATAGAGCCATGGGCACGAAAAGAAAGTCTGAACTGGAGAAAAGTCCAGCAGGTGTTTAATTTTAAAAAATCCTATTGAATAAAAGCCTCCACCACTGGTTGATATTGCTAAATTCTTACCCCTGGACCTGTGTGGAGATTTCATGGACAGGAAAAGTAAGGAGAACATAATTTATAATGTAAGATTTGCCATTGTCCACAGTTTGGTTTGTGCAAAAGATTTTATTGACAGGGATTACTTATTGTTATCAAGAGACTTGACCTCCCTTGCCATTTGTCCTGATTCCATTTTTCTCTAGGGAAAATAAAATGTATGAATGGATAATACAGATGTATGAATTGCATAATGAATGGAAAGTCAAATATGGACATGTTAATGGCTTCAAATGCCACACACATTTATTGACATTCAGTGACTACTTTAACAGATAAGCAGATTGCCTATGTTCATTGTCCTCTATCTATAGATTGTTAAATACTGGATATTTTCAATTCATTGAACAGGATACACAAATTTCTCATAAAAGCATTTTGTGACTGAGCGTAGTGGCGCATGCCTATAATCCCAGCACTTTGGGAGGCCCAGGCAGGTGGATCACCTGAGGTCAGGAGTTCGAGACCAGCCTGGCTGACACAGTGAAACCCTGTCTCTACTAAAAATACAGAAAATTGGCCGGGCATGCTGGTGCGGACCTGTAATCCCAGCTACTCGGGAGGCTGAGGCAGGACAATCACCTGAACCCAGGAGGCAGAGGTTGCAGTGAGCCAAAATCATGCCACTGCATTAAAGCCTGGGCGACAGAGCAAGACTACGTCTCAAAATAAAATAAATGAGCATCTTGTAACCTACTATGCAGAATTCCTTAAAATGTGGCTACTTGGGCAAACAGCTCTTGACTAGCTGCTGGGGTTTTTAGAGTGAAAAATCACAATGATTACTATTAGTATCTACAACTTCCAATTCACCTACTGGATACATCGACTAGTATTCAAAGACTGTGAAGGTCTATTTGATGATAATTGACAGATTTTCCTGCTCATAATTATAATAAGATCATGAAAATATTGCATTGATCATGACCTCCAAGAAGAAAAGAGAACCTAAGATTTTCCTGGAAGTACTATATTAAGAAGGTTATTCTTCTTAAGTATTTACATCATATTTTATCAAGAAGACTTGCCCATCTTGATTATACTTTTTCCTGCTGTCTCTTTCTTCAAATTCTGGATCTTATCTTCTATCATATCCTTCTTATTTACAAATTACTACATAAGTGCTTGACTTTTAAAATTAAGACCACTTAAGTTCAATGTGTATTTTTAGTCAGACTTTAGCGTCATTCCATGTCTACTTAGGTTTTCTCTCTCCTCATTTTCTCTGTTTATTAATATTTAAGGCCAATCAACAGCACAAATTAATGGGAAATTCCTCTGTTGGCATTATTCGGCCCTTTGTTTTAATTTGGTTAGTATTAAATTATTTTAGTAGCAAAGTTATCATTCAGTAGGGATTAAAGAGTTTAAGTGCTTCAAGTTTTATACTTCATCTAGATAAAAATTTATTGCTCTCTTTGGGAGGCTGAGGGCGGCAAATCACAAGGTCAGGAGTTGGAGATACCAGCCTGACAAACATGGTGAAACCCCATCTCTACTAAAAATACACAAATTAGCTGGGCATGGTGGCGAGCTCCTGTAGTCCCAGCTACTTGGGAGGCTGAGGCTGGAGAATCACTTGAACCTGGCAGGCGGAGGTTGCAGTAAGCCAAGATCATGCCACTGCACTCCAGCCCAGGTGACAGTGCAAGACTCCATCTCAAAAAAAAAAAAAAAAAAATGGTTTTTTGTTTAAAATTTTTTACATACTTGAAAGAAACGAATTCATCTGAAAAGCCAAAAAAATTCATCTAACTTTATTTATCACCTATCATTCTAGGGCAACACAATGCAGTTGAACAGATGTGGTGTATAAAACAATAAATACCTACACTTTTAGACACATTTTTTGTGAGAAGTTGTGTTAGGTCATTCTTGCATTGCTATAAAGAAATACCTGACATGATGAGTACATTATAAGAAAAAGAGGTTTAATTGTTTCATGGTTCCACAGCCGGTGTAAGCATGTCACCAACATGTGGTCAGCTTCTGGGGAGGCCTCAGGGAGATTTTTCTCATGGTGGAAGGCAGGTCACATGGCGAGAGCAGGAACAAGGGAGTGTGGGGGATGTGCCGCACACTTTTAAACAACCAGATCTCAAGGGAATTTACGCACTATCTTTAGGACAGTACCAAGCCACAAGAAATCCACCCCTGTAATCTAAACACCTCCCACTAGGTCCTACCTCCAACATTGGGAATTACATTTCAAACTGAGATTTAAGCTGCACAAATATCCAAGCTACATCAGAAGGCATTACAATTGCAGATTTTAAAGCTCACATAATAATTTAATTGCCAGGTAGTGTCTGAGATTAGATTTCTAGAAAGATCTTAACTACAAGATTTTGCTAAGTTAATGGGGCATTCTATCTAAACTCAATGTTGCTATTGAAATTTAATAAAAATCAATAATTAAAAGCCGAGGTGCCAGAAAATCTACCACCACTTAGCAAAATTTAATAATTCTATACTTTTGGTATTCCAATGAATAAACCTCCTTGAATTAGACTGACAGGACTTCCTATCATTATGTTTTGCCTTCAGGGAATACTAATTCAGTGAAACTCCATTTTACTGATTATTATTTAGTTTGCGATATTCTGGACATATTCTTCCTTCTTTCCTCCGATCCTTTGGAAAACTATTCATGCATATCAGTCTTACCTCTACCACAAGAGCAGTAGTTAAAGAGGATCGTTGACTTTGCTTTTCTTTTACTTTTCATGTTCATATTCAGTGATCTTTAATAATAAAGAAGCTACTTTTTTATAGTAGGTAAAAGAGGTGTTTATTCCTATGCCTAGTCTTTTTCTTTTATTTGTTTTCCTGTCATAAAAATTAATATACACACAAACTCTAACTCCATATTTCACCCATTCACCATGTGTTTTGGAGAAATCGTTTTGGAGACTTGATTATAAAACACTAACACAGTATCAAAAAGTTCCATACTGCAGAAGATGCTCTGAAGCAGCTTTAATTTAATTAGCAATTATTTAAGAAGAACATCTTTTGATGTACAAATGCTGCTCCCAGAAATTCGTGTGCTAAATCTGCAAGCAGAAGCACAGGAGCACCTTTGTAACTCCTACATTAAAAAAAGAATCAGAAGAAGAAAAGAAAATGAAAAAGCCTACACAAAATCAGACATCATAACATTTCTTAAATTGAAAATTAAAACTATGCTTTTCCATAAATAGATTAAATAAAACAAGCCCAAATATTACAGCTGTTTAGGGCTTCAAAGAAAAGTTATAATACGTGATGAAAATAGCAATGACTCACATTTGTTTCATTCCTTATGGTTTGTAAAATTCTTTAAAGGAAACTTTATAACATATGCTTGGAATGACTCCATGAGATAAGCATTATTAAATTCCAAGTTAATAAATGTTGGAATTAAGATTAAGGCAGGTCAAGCAGTCTAAGTTCACAGAGGCAATCAAGCATGATAGCTTGACCTGCTGCATACCAATACTCAGTTTTTCCAGAAACTGAAAGTTACTTATCGAATTGATAGTTTCTATAAACATGAACTAGCTCTAGAACTCCAAACCGCTTTCACTTGTGAGTAAATATTATTATATCATCTTCTATTGATCCCTTAAATGACCCTGGTCACTGTAATAGTCAAAACTTTTAGATGCCCTTCATGATTCCTGGTCTTTGAGGTACACAGTCTTCATGCTACGATTTTTGGCAAAAGAAAGATTATCTTGCTTCAGTCTGACCAAATCAGGAGGGCTCTTTAAACGTAGAGAGTTTTCTCTGGCTGGTTGTAGAGGAAGAAGTCAGAGAAACATACTTCTGCTGGCCTAGAAGAAAGTAAATAAACATGCACGTTGTGAACTGTCTATGGATCCCATGTAGTAAGAAATTATGGGTGGCCTCTGGGAATTGAGAGTGGTCTCTGACAACTAACAAGAAAACAGGGACCTCAGTCATATGGATGCAAGGAGATGAATTCTAACAACCAGTGAGCTTGGCAGGGGGCTCCGAGTCTCACGTTACAGCTGGTTTATATCTTGATTACAACCTTGTGAGGCTCCGAGTCAACTCATATACAGACTTCAAATGTACGGATAATCTGGTCAACTCATATTCAGACTTTTAAGGTACAGAAACTTTGAGATAATAAATCTAGGTTGTTTTAGGCTGTTAAATTCCTGGTGATTTGTTATTAATGGAAACAAATACTCATCTTACTTACTTGATGACAATAGTATACACATCAAAAGTAGCCTCCCTTCCAGGTGATAATAAGATTCAATGGGTAGATAAAAGGGCAGAATTTTAAAAATATCACACTGGACAGAGAAAATATTCGATTAGAGATTGTAAGTCTATTTTTTTCACAGTTTTACTGTCATAGACCATCTTTGTAAAGACATATTTCTGAAATTACACAAAGATTTCAAAGTATCTTTCTTAACAAGTACTTCAGCATTGATCTGAAGCATCACCTACTCTTTCTGGTTGCAAATTCCCCACAGTATTTTTATCCTATTTTTTCTTTTCTCTGGACATTCCTGTAATGCTTTTCTCCTTAGTAAATAGTGATAATTGGATAGCTTAGTTTACTTTCTCAGTACCTTGTGATTCATTCAAAGGACTACTCGAGGCTTGAATAATTGCTTTGTGGTTCAGGCATACAAGTTGCTTTAGCTGTTTCTCATATGTGAAATAACCATTCAACGTTCTATCATGTGTAAACAAATGAGAGTGTAAATGGTATCAGCCTGTAATACCGCCGAGAAAAAAACGCATAGGATCAATACTTTCTCAAACAAAAGTTATTCTGTGAATTTTAATACTGAGGTTATACAGGATGCTAAATGCTATGGGAAATACATCTTGGACCTCAAATAATTTAAAGCCAGATGCACAAATATCCAAACCACATCAGAAGGCATTGCAATTGCAGATTTTAAAGCTCACATAATAATTTAATTGCCAGGTAGTGTCTGAGATTAGATTTCTAGAAAGAGCTTAATGACAAGGTTTTGCCAAATTAACGGGGCAAAAGACTTTTGTAGAGATTTTGTCCACAGAAAATAATGCAAACTTTTGTTATATTCACCTAGATTTGATAAAATATATGGAATTGCAGCTAGGTTTCAACTGTTGGGCAAACTCTGCCTCATTGGTATGGAAACTGATCCATTGGTATGGAAACTGAGGAGGCTCCGGTGAGAGGATTCCTAAAGCAAAATCTATCAATGTGAGAATACAGTGATTGCCTGATAATACTTGCAAAGGTCACGGAAATTGACGGTATCCCCATGAATTAACTACAACTATGACAACCCTGAAATAACTACAACTGCCACCCACAAAGTGAATTGAAAATATGAATCAATTATGTTAAAGATTTTAAGAAACAAAAACATGTAATTGAGGAAATAATTCTCATTTCTTAGTTTTATGTTCTTCAATTATTATAAAGATTGATCTCAGGCAATGGATACTTGTTCTTTCTTATACAAGTATTAACAAATATAAAGATTTCCTGTTATAGTTTATGCTAAGATTTATTCAGACATTTGAGTAAATTATAATTTCCAAAATATCTTCCCATCTTAAAGCTGATATTTTTCCTAACTGGGTAACTCTCTAAATCTTGTAATCTCTTACTCAAATTATTCATCTTTACCTTAAAATGATTGATTAATACAACAATGTCTGGGGATGTACATACAAAAGTTATTGCATGGGGAATCAAAACATTATTATTATTATTATTATTATTATTGAGATAGAGTCTCACTTTGTTGCCCAGGCTGGAGTGCAGTGGCGCGATCTTGGCTCACTGCAAACTCTGCCTTCCATGTTTAAGTGATTCACCTGCCTTAGCCTCTGAAGTAGCTGGGATTACAGGCATGTGCCACCACGCCCAGCTGATTTTTGTATTTTTAGAAGAGACAGGGTTTAATCATGTTGGCCATGCTGGTCTTGAACTCCTAACCTGCGATGATTTACCCGCCTTGGCCTCCCACAGTGCTGGGATTACAAGCATGCGCCAGGGCACCCAGCCCAAAACATTATTATTAATCCATCATTATGTGCAGCTTTTTTCTCCACTTCTACTCTGTGCACTTAGAAATTGTACAGGAACATCAAAATGACAGCAGTTACTTTCCTTTTCTACATCTCAGAATAAGACCAAATTCAACACTATTTGTTTTTCCCTATGCATAGGATAAGAGTGGGAGTTCTGTGCTAATTTAATGGGTATCTAGGTCATGAAATTCTTTTTAACACCCTCACATTTCATAAGGAAAATAGAAAATGGAGATTAATTATGCTATACTTCTCAAAAGACAACTGATGGAACCTGTAGGCAAACAATAGCATCTGCAGACCTGGAAGGTCCATGTCTCACCACTTTTTACTCCCCAGTAGTCAACATCATTAGCACCATAATAGCATTTGGGAGATAAGGTCTATACCAGAGATGTCGCTTTTGTTTAGTTTGAGTTTGCCCCAAAACAACAAATTTAATTGAAGACATAAGTAGCAGAAAATGCTAACTTTTTCCCACTTCTAAAGTATAGAACCCTCTGTCATCTTCTTCTGATTTCAATGACATTTTATAAAAGTAAATGAAAAGGCAGCTGAGCATGCCTGAACACAGTTATGAAACGTGGCCAAGGTGTCTATGGTTTGGATCCATAATGTGAGGTTCTACAACATTATATTTCCAAGATGAACATATGAACCTAAAAGATTTCAGCATAAATACATCTGTAACCTGCATAGCCAGAGAGGTGGCTCATTATATCACACACAGAGAGCCTGTGTAAAAACAGAGGTACAGATGCTTATCTACTATAATTTGATGGTGCACAGGAAGGTCCTTTTCTAGAAAATATCAGCCTGTCTGATTATCAATCCACCATTGTTGTCATTAGATCATAAATTCAATTTAAACCTCAATTTTTTTGCTTTTGCATAACTTTGTATCTAATTAGAATTCTATCGATGATAATTTTAGAAGTATCTCTACAACTATTTAGAATTCTATCGATGATAATTTTAGAAGTATCTCCACAACTAATCTGCTTCACCTCCTCTCTGTTTTCGTCCAAGCATTGAGTTATCTCTGACATGGATTCTTCTCAAGCTCCCTAACTGACATCATCATGTTAAGTACAATAGTTAATATTTATTAAGCACTTATTATATGCCAAGCTCTGTGCTAAGTTATTTAGATGCGTTAAATCGTTTAATCCTCAAAGCAATCCCATGAGATACGCAATATTTTTACTTCCATTTTCAAATGAAGAAACTGTGAAGGTAACACTACCCATTAAATGATGGAGCTGAGCTCTGAACTAGTCTCTTCATCACTTCAGTTCATCTGTACTAAGGGTCACAATCTTAGAAGTCTTTAGGGGCCAGCAGGTAACGGAAGTGCCTAACGATGCAAGCATTTCCTAAAGGGCTTATGTTGTGCTCAATCAGAGTCACTGTCTAGTCACATTATCTTCTCTTTTTTATTTTTTATTTTTATTTCTATAGGTTATTGGCGAACAAATGGTGTTTGGTTACATGAGTAAGTCCTTTAGTGGTGATTTGTGGAGATTTTGGTGCCCCCATCACCCGAGAGTATACACTGCACCCAATTTGTAGTCTTTTATCCCTCACCCTCTTCCCACCCTTTTCCCCCTTAGTCCCCAAAGTCCATTGTGTCATTTTTATGCCTTTGCATCCTCATAATTTAGCTCCCACTTATGAGTGAGAACATACGATGTTTGGTTTTCCATTCCAGAATTACTTCACTTAGAATAATAGTTTCCAGTCTTGTCCAAGTCGCCGCAAATGCCATTAATTCATTCCTTTTTATGACTGAGTAGTATTCCATTGTATATATTTACCATAGTTTCTTTATCCACTTGTTGATTGATTGGCATTTGGGCTGGTTCCACAATTTTGCAATTGCGAATTGTGGTGCCATAAACGTGCGTGTGCAAGTATCTTTTTCATATAGTGACTTCTTTTCCTCTGTGTAGCTACCCAGTAGTGGGAATGTTGGATCAAATACTAGTTCTACTTTTAGTTCTTTAAGGAATCTCCACACTTTTTTCCATAGCATTTGCACTAGTTTACACTCCCACTGGAAGTGCAGAAGTCTTCCCTGTTCACTGCATCCACACCAACATCTATTATTTCATGATTTTTTGATTATGACCGTTCTTGTAGGAGTAAGGTGGTATTGCATTGTGGTTCTGATTTGCATTTCCCTGATTATTAGTGATGTTGAGTTCATTATAGATTCTAGATATACGTTTTTTGTCAGATGTGTAGATTGTGAAGATTTTCTCCCACTCTGTGGGTTGTCTGTTTTACTTTGCTGACTGCTCCTTTTACCATAAGAAAGCTCTTTGCTTTAATTAAGTCCCAGCTGTTTATCTTTGTTTTTATTGCGTTTGATTTTGTCTAAGCCAATGTCTAGAAGGGTCAAGAGATGAAAATCCAGTTTCATTCTCTTACATGTGGGTTGCCAATTATCCCAGCACCATTTGTTGAAAAGTGTCCTTTCCCCACTTTATGTTTTTGTTTGCTTTGTCAAAGATGAGTTGGCTGTAAGTATTTGGGTTTGTTTCTCGGTTCTCTATTTTGTTCCATTGGCCTATGTGCCTATTTTTATACCAGTACCATGCTGTTTTGGTGACTATGGCCTTATAGCATAGCTTGAGAGCAGGTAATGTGATGCTTTCGGATTTGTTTTTTGTTTGTTTGTTTGTTTTTGCTTAGTCTTGCTTTGGCTATGTGGGCTCTTTTTTGGTTCCACATTAATTTTAGGATTTTTTTTTCTAATTCTGTGAAGAATGATGGTGGTATTTTTATGGGAATTGCGTTGAATTTGTAAATTGCTTTTGGCACTATTGTAATTTTCACAATATTGACTCTATCCATCCATGAGCATGGGATGTGTTTCCATTTGTTTGTGTCATCTATGATTTCTTTCAGAAGTGTTTTATAGCTTTCCTTGCAGAGGTCTTTCACCTCCTTGGTTATGTATATTCCTAAGTATTTTATTTGAGTTAAGTTTTGATTTGATTCTTAGCTTGCTCACTGTTGGTATATAGAAGAGCTACTGATTTCTGTACATTAATTTTGTATCTGGAAATTTTGTTGAATTCTTTTATCAGTTCTAGGAACTTTCTGGAGGACTCTTTAGGGTGTTCTAGATAAACAATCATATTATCAGCAAACAGCGACAGTTTACTTCCTCTTTACCCATTTGGAGGCCCTTTATTTCTTTCTCTTGTCTCATTGCTCTGGCTAGGACTTCCAGCATATGTTGAAGAGGAGTGGTGAGAGTGGGGAAGCCTTGTCTTGTTCCAGTTCTCAGAGGGAATGCTTTCAACTTTTCCCCATTCACATTATCTTTTAAAATGCAGCAATGATCAAACAGAACATGGCCTAATAAAGAATAAGGGCCACTAGTTATCAATTTCTGGCATTTTTCTCTATGCAATAATCAGTGCAATATTGTTAAAACAAATTTGGTTATGTAACTCTTCTGAAACTGTCACTGGGCACTGCACCATATTTGAGATTAAATATACAAGTAATCATCCTGCACAAAAGCTCTCCACAATGTGATCTTACATTATCTCATATCTCTTAACTACCTGGCAAGTCAGCCTGTGGTTCAACTGCAATGACCATCTTAACATTTTCTGATTAATGTTTTCCTTTAATACTCTGTGTCGCTGCAATTTCTGTTCCCTTGACTTAAAATACCCTTCATTTTGGCCTGAATAATTCCTACTTATTCTTTAAAATGAAAATCATACATCACCAGAACTTTATAACCATTTCTAACTCCTATTAAAAACTCCCTATGAAGTTAACATGAACACAGCCTAATAAATGTTACTCTAGTGGTATAGACAATATCACCAGCCAACTATATAATCAGAGTGGGTGAGTCTGCCCTAAACTGAGAAACTATTGAGGGAGTTATCTAAGGTATTTTAACTGAAGAAGGGTTTGAAGAATAAATAACTATGATTTCCAATTAACCTGATGTGTTGTGTCTCTGTTTACCTATTTAAAAAGAGATTTTTATTTCCCTGGAATTTCCTAAGAACAGTTGATTAAGCTATCATTAGTATGATTACAATCTTCATTTACAGATGGCTATACCATTTCTTTTGTGTCTTTGAGGACTGCTATGTATGTGTGCATATATACATATATTTGTTTAATGTTTGTATACAAATTGGGCTGGAAATGAAACTTTTAATATTTTAAAATGTGAAAAACTGCATGATCCTTGTTGTGTGTACTATTATCATATCAGTTTTATGAAGAAAATGGCATACTACCTTTTTCTTACTCACAGAGTTACAACAGAGTACTGACCTGAGCATCTTCATGGGATTTCCAGAGAGCCAACCATTGCTCTCCATAGTATTGGATGTCCCTGGCTTGTAGAACCTTTCTTTTGTTAATGATAATGGCAGGTCAAGTCTCATGAGTTGTTTATTCCTGGGTCAGCCCATGGACGTCTAGTAGTGCTTTCAGCTTGTTTCTACTGAGTCTGTTTATCCCTCTCAGAACCTCCTTGGACAGGCTCCAACACTACCTCACTATGGATCTCTATCACAAATGGCCCTCATGTACTCTAAGTAGAGCTGACAGATATATTCAGGACAAATACTTAAATCTGAAATTTAAATGAGCAAGAAATAATTATTAGTATAACTATATCTCATCATATTTATCACAAACACATTCATTGTTTATCTGAAATTCAAATTTTACTGGGCACCTATGCTTTTATTGACCAGATTTGATAATACTCAGTCCAATATATGTTAACATAATCTTTTCCCTAACAAGCTGAAAGGATAGTCCTGAAACAGGTATCTCTCTGTTTGCTTCACCATCAACACCTAACCGAACAATCTTTCTTTTTTTTTTTGTTTGAGACGGCGTCTTGCCCTGTCCCCCAGGCTGGAGTGCAGTGGCGTGATCTCTGCTCACTGCAAGTTCTGCCTCCCAGGTTCACACCATTCTCCTGCCTCAGCCTCCTGAGTAGCTGAGACTACAGGTGCCCGCCACCACGCCAGGCTAATTTTTTTGTATTTTTAGAAGAGACGAGGTTTCACCTTGTTAGCCAGGATGGTCTCAATCTCCTGACCTCGTGATCCACCCGCCTTGGCCTCCCAAAGTGCTGGGATTACAGCAAACAATCCTTCTGAATTAGACTTCCTAGGCAGGAGTCAGACACCAGAAAAACTATTGTACTTCTCTTTTGGACTTGAGGTCAAAAGAGAAGAAAGGGAAAGAAAAACAACTATCTCTTCTATTTGGGAATGTAGGTCTCATAGCACACCTGCATATTTTTTAATTAACCTTAATAACTCCAACAGTATAATAACCCTACTCTAATCTTCATCCTCTGAACTTAATTTCCTTTGATGTGTGGGTGAGGGGTTAAAAGACTTGTAATGGTCTTTGAACACCTTCCTTGTAAACTCAGCATCATGGTCTCTCGCTTCACGTTGGAATGTTGACCCATGGATTGCTACTTTAGATAAAATTTCCTTTAGATATCCTACAACACACACACACAGCTAACAGTTTTACTGTTTTGAAAAATATATGTTTTATTTTCTTCTATATATTAATAATTTCTACAGTGATTACATTTTGCTTTATTATTTTTAAAATAGTGTCAGAGGCATTTGAACAAGAGCAACTCCATCTTAAATAGGGACTGGGTAAAATGAGAAGGAGACCTGCTACGCTGCATTCCCTGGAGTTTAGGCATTCTTAGACACAGTTTGAGATAGAAGGTCAGTACAAGATACAGGTCACAAAGATTTTGCTGATATAAAGAAGCCCATCAAAACTTGCCAAGGTCAGGCACAGTGGCTCATGTCTGTAATCCCAGCACTTTGGGAGGCTGAGGCAGGCAGATGACCTGAGGTCAGGAGTTTGAGACCAGCCTGGCGAAAATGGCGAAACCTCGTCTCTACTAAAAATACAAAAAAGTTAGCCTGGCATGGTGGTACACGCCTGTAGTACCAGCCACTCGGGGAGGCTGAGGCAGGAGGATCGCTTGAACCCGGGAAGCAGAAATTGTAGTGAGCTGAGGTGGTGCCACTGCACTCCAGCCGGGGCAACAGAGCGAGACGGAACACAATGGTTTATAAATGCCATGGCAACATCCGGAAGTTACCCTATATGCTGTCAATGGAAATGGAACCCTTAGTTCCAGAATTGTCAGCCTCTTCCTGGAAAACTCATTAATAATCCACCCTTGTTTTGCTTATGATCAATAAATAACCATAAAATAGCCAACCCATAGTCCTCAGGCTGCTCTGCCTATGGAGTAGCCATTCTTTTGTTTCTTTATTTCTCTAATAAACTTGCTTTCACTTTATGGACTCCCCAAGTTCTTTCTTGCATGAGATCCATGAACCCTCTTTTGGGATCTGGATTCAGCCCCCTTTCTGGTAACAATGTATAAAGTAAATGTAAGTAGTGATTAATTTATGATAAAGTAAAAAAATACAAGTTTCCAATCTTGAAAAATGTTTTATGAAAACATTTAATGGTAAAATGTTCAGTAATGAAGTATCATAAAATCTTCACAAGCCACATAATCCATGAATAGCCATATAATATCTAAATACATCAAATGGTTATGTATTGATGCTGGAATACTGGGTTAGTTTTGTTTTGTAAATTTTTTATAATTTTTTGAATTATTACATATTGTTACCATAATCTGAGAAATGTCAAAATTATTAATGGAATGATGTAGAACTAATTGAAGCTCAAACTAAGAAGACACTAGCATTATAGCTATATATGTCAGACTATGCTAGTTTTCTTTATTGAACTTAACATTCAACACACATTACTTTTCTAAAGGGATGAGAACATGGTCTCATCTCCACTAATTTTCTATAGAAAAAGATTCTGAGGTCAGGGGCTCACACCTGTAATCCCAGCACTTTGGGAGGCCAAGGCGGGCAGATTGCTTGAGGTCAGGAGTTCGAGACCGACCTAGCCAACACGGTGAAACCTCATCTCTACTAAAAATACAAAACTTAGCCCGGAGTGGTGGCGTGTGCCTGTAATCCCAGGTACTCTGGAGGCTGAGGCAGGAGAATTGCTTGAACCCAGGAGGTGGAGATTGAGGTGAGCCGAGACTGAGCCACTGCCCTGCACTCCAGCCTGGGTGACAGAGCAAGACTTGGTCTCAAATAAAAGAAAAAGATTCTGGAAAAGCCTGAATCTTGGAAACAAATCTATAAACCGGAGTTCATTTGCCTTGTTTCTTTTTTTCTTTCTCAGAGTCAGTAAGCTTTTGTTTCCCTTAATACAAAAGTTAATCTCCATTGATTTCAATCTCTAATACCTTACTTCACAAATCCAACCTATACATCATGCTATTAAATTGCAAAACCTTTACCATGAGCAATGCAGTTAACTGCTTTAAATGACTTTACAGTCATCAAAGTGATTAAAATGAGTTAAAGTAGGTAAAGACAGAAGCCTTCTGCTTGTCATAATTTCATATGGACCAAATTAGCCTCACTGTCCCTTGCAAAACAAGAGGTTCCATTTCTGGCCATTTGAATAAGAGATGAGAATATCTATATTTGGCAATAATTCCCTCTAAAAACGAAACAAATTGCTATTGATAATGAAATACTGACTCAAGTACTGGACCCAGAAAGGAAGGTTTAAAAATACCCCAATTTTCACATAATAAATGATCATTGATCCTGTTATCTAAGATGGAGAAATGACCCTGGAAAGTAATTTATTTTCTATAAAATTCTATTCTGAAATCAGGAAATGATATTACAGTTTTGTTTAAAATTTGTCTCTTGAATCTCTCAAGATTTTCAGTACGGAATTTTACATATACAGCGAATCTAAATTATTTCATTTAACTCAATTCCTCTCTCATTGGCCCATTTAATAGAATACAAAGACAATAATAACTGCTCTATACAAGCCAGATGTAATCATCTTGAATACGTGTTAAAGTGATCACTTTCCTGTCTCAGGTAGAAATCAAAGCAAAACAATTTCTTATAACTATGGAAATCCATGAATTGTTCTGGTGATTCCAAGGGCAATATTTTCTGTATGTTTAATTTCAGTTGTAGGAAAAGATTGGAAGGGTTAAGAAGTGCCTGGCCAGGAAGACTCACGAATGGAACAGTAAGGCATCACTTTATCACTCACCACTGGGGCACCTGGGCCAGTCTCTTCCCCATCTAGTTTTGGTGGATTATTTGCTTCACTGTTTTCTCTAAATAGAGAAAACAGGAATACTTACCTCATTCTTCTGAGTTTCAAATCTGAAAAGGTAAGTGAGGGGACACAGTAAATTATAGAACACTGCATAAGGCATTATCTTTTTAAATTATACTTTGTAAAAATGAGCCCCCCAATTTCTGTAGTCACATATAGTAGGCAAAACCACACTGGTGTCCTTCAATAATTGAAACTATTTACTCCATATGATTTGAGGAGTCATCAGCAATACCTTTCCAGAAATCATAATAATTTTAAAGGCATTTAACCAATATCTCACAACTACTAGTAGATATTTATGTCTCCAGTACCCAATTATTTTCTTGGATCAATGGTTAAAGCCTTTGTGTTTTCCCATAAATGAACATCTACGTAGGAATTGGCAGTTGTTTACAACTTACTAAAATGAAGCTAAGGGACCTTTTTTTACATAAGTTTTGAAAACAGGGGATCATGGGAACAGCATGAGTGTCCTGCATGTCTGATTACATATGTGATGCTTTATATGAGGGATGGACAGGGAGGTAGGATAAAGGAGAGCCACAAAATAAGAAAGAAAGCAAGTTGATCTCCAAAAGGAACCCTGATTTGGTATCACAGGCTGGATGTGTAAAATTAAACAAGTTATTGAAGCTCTCTGAATTTTAATTTCTCCATTTTAAAAATAGACTTATGAACACATATTTCAAAAAAGGTGAGATTACTAAATAAGATAAGGTTTGTAAAGTGCTTACTTAAAACTAGAATATTTACTATAACCTGAAACATAGTACATACTTAAAAAATTTGGATTCCCTTTCCCCCACCAAAATGATATGGGTATGTTGACTTAAGATTCATCTCCTACTGATGACTTTACTTAAAACTTATCCAGAAGTTTTCATTTATGAGAAATCAACTTTTTAAAAAAATAAATCATCAGTTTTCATAGCCAAATTTTTCTGTAACTAAGTTTCATGTACATTAATCTTTTATATATTTATGTCTGATAAGTTATACTGACATCACATGGATATTATCTGGAAGATGAATTAGCATTTATAAAAAGGTTAGAGATTAAAGTGCATATTTTGGGGGGCTCTGAAAACTACTGTGTCATATAGGCTCAAAATATTATTTATCATCTATTCGATGTAAAGTGATTCCCATAGAAAAAAAATATATATATATATTATAGAGTAAGAAAGACACAGATTCATTGTGTCTCAGGAAGCAAAGGCTTTCCCTTACATCCCTAGACGTTGTTATTCTGGGTCATATATACTTGCCAAGTGTTGAAAAGTTCAGGTAATTATCTCTGGTTCTTAATAGGTGCCATTTATTTGTCTTCATTTTATTCAAAGTGGAGGTCATTTGATTCGTTTCTCACTGACTCCGCTAGTTCTACTGGCAGATTTTTCTCTGCATATTTTTGGAGCAAAACCAGTTCTGAAAAGGAATATACGAATTGAGAATGCACTATTCTCATTTAATGGAACAATCTCAATCTTCTAAACTTCTTCCTTCTGGGCATTTATTTGTTTATGGTGCACCCTTGGTTTGCCCAAGAGGATTTTTTAATAATTCATTTTCCACAGCCAAACACTTTATAGATATATGGTTCCCATATGGCAGAAAATGTGTAGTAACTACAAGATTATGTGAATAAATGCTGCTTCCAGTTTGAAATTGTCAATTATGAAAAGAGTCCTAGACGCCTTTATAAATAAGATAATCGTAACAGATACATTCTGCATGATCTGTATTTTTCTGAACTTTAAAGAGAAATCTGTACAATTCAATCCACGAAAGGAAAAAACACAACCTGATTTTCAATATATGTATGCGCACACACCCCACCAAAAAACTTGAATAGCCTAACAGTCCAAAATGTATAACTTCTGGATTCAAGACTCTTTTCTATCGGACCCTAGCTTTGCCTTCTACTAGTAGCCCTCTGTGGTTCTTGAACCACAATTGCATCGTGCCTGTGACAGACTCGCTTGCTTGCTGTTTCTCCATTGTGAGCGATGAATGAGGTAATGCCAAAGTTAAGTGCTTTCATAGCAATAAAACATTATATAGCTTATGAGTTATTATTATTATTATTTATTGCCCATTTTTTTCACTATCTAGGTCAAGTCTGATTTCTTCCACAAAGCCTTTCCTCACTAGCCGAGGTCACAGCAATCAATCTTTTTTCTAAAATCCCATCGGAAATGTGATACCTCACACGTGCCACTTAGAATGACTCATGGCCCAAAGTAGAGTGCAAGTTCAGCAATAGGAGAGGCCAAGTCACATTTATCTTTGAGTCTCCCACCGTGTCTGTTGCAAGGTCTCGAATAGAGTAAGATTAATGCATATTTGTTGATGACTATGTGCTGTACCCAGATGTCAATTCAGGCCTTTTAATAAACAGATTACTCATTTAAACAGCTTGTAGATTCCACTTCAGTATAGTTAATTTTTTTTTTAACTTTCAGGGAGGTTTCTCATGAAAAACCAATACAAGAATATCAAGAATTAAACAGGTATATTACTTGTTGTTTGCATGATATGCTAACATGAATGCAATTTTAAGGGTTTTTTGTTGTTGTTGTTGCTGTTGCATTACTTCAATATCTTCTCTCATTTGCCTTGCAAATTCTACCTGATACCATGCAGTTCATAAACTCATGTTTCTCTGCTCAACCAATGTTTTCCAAATATCTGAGTATGGATTAAATTGATCAGGTGGCAAACTGACTCAGATAAAAAGAGTTTCTTAGTATCATTTTATTTCAAAAATGTTCCCTCTTTTATGAGTGGGCACTATTTAAAAAAAAATCAGTCTAGGCCCTTCCAGTCTTGCTGTTATGTTTTCCTTTTAATGAGGAACTTATGAAACTGGAAACTGTATTTCATATTCGAGCATCCCAGAAGCCTTCTACTCCATATCATATCCCCTCTCCTATTGTCTTTCCAATCCATTTCCTGCTGTCATTCTCTCCCATTGCCTAACCAACGCATAATCCCTTTAAAATGCAAATATTGATATTTACAATAATGGAATTTCTTGTGTAAATAGAATTGTGAGATTTACAGGGAAATGAAAATCTAGTCTTTGGAAACTGCCTCAATAGCTATCTGTGATATATATATTTTTAAACAAGGTCAGTAGGGTAGATGAAAATAGTCCTATTTATACATAAATGCAGTAGGTGTCTTTTTCAGTTATCTCTTTAGATGCAATTCAGTCCTGGTGTGGACAAGTACAGACTATATCTTTTCATAGCAGAATATAGTGTTACAGAAATATCACTAGATTAAAAACAAATACTTCAAACAATCTTTAAAATTTGCCAAGTAATTTAAGATATTTTGTTATGAATGATTTAAAAATTAATACCATAGTTTATCATAGCTTTTTAAATATCAAATGACAATATTTAGTTCACAATTGCCCTAAAGCTTTGGAACTTATTTTTGATCAACCATTAATTAAAAGCTGCATTTTATGTTATTTATTATTTAAAACAAACAAACGTATTAGAAAAATAAAGATCAATATGTCCCCTTTCTCTGTTGTTTGAATGTCTTCAAGATAAGAAATTTCTATCCAGCACCAATGGCAGGAAAGGCTCTGGTACAATGAAGAATGTGCCAGACTGGTTTCTGGACAGAAAACAGCCTTACTGCCTTTGCCACCTGTGGGTGTCTTGTGGTTAATCTTCTTTGTGTGATGTTGTCACTGGAAGTGGCACCAGGACTGTAAATTTTACTTGACATTGTTATGATGGATGGATTACTAAGACACTGTAAATGATGTAAACATCTCAATAGCATTAAGAAGTCAAGCTCATGTTTATTGCAGATGTGTGGTACATCTAGACATTGCAGAGAATAAAATTATTCTTATTCAAGTCCTAATTATAAGAGTTATGCATTAAATTGGAATAAATAACAGTACTTAAACTAAAACCGAATTAAAGGGACAATAGCAAAATCCTGAAATTATTGGGTTGTTATATATTTGATGTTGTTAAAATAGATCTTAAGGATGAACCATAAGAATAACAAGGTTAGCTATTTAAATAACCCCCAAACCAAGACATGCATTGCAATATGATTCACACCACCAAAAATTGTGGTCTGGTCTAGAATTTCCACAGAATAACAGTAGTAATTTTACTTCTGTGTCTGATTTTGGCAAAGCATAATTGTTCTAAATCAATCTCCATGAGGTTTCTTTTCAATTCTTAGAATCTTAGAAAATGATCTCTTCACTTTAATCATTAGATTCCTTTGTACACATATACTTAGTGTTTAATTCCTATCCAAACTACAGGCATTGACCACACTGTCATAATGATTTCAGCATAAAGTGATGTAATTCACCAATTATACTATTTAGAGTGAAAATTAAATTGTCAGTTATTTAAAATCATTTAAAATTTAAACAAATATAATAACTAACTGCGATTATGGTAAAATTCCTTCCCCATACAGTAACACTCGAAAGATGAAATCTTTGTATAAAATAAAATAATCTGAAACCAAAGAAAATGCCAGCCTACTTTAAGTCATATTTAACAGAAAAAGCATGAGTCCAATCAAACAAGTAGATGCTTGCAGCATGTAGAAATGGCATTGTATTCTTAGGATATCCAAGAAGAGGCAGTAGCTTTATGTTTTTAAATGTGATCAATACAGAACTCTTAGCTTAGCATTAAACATGAATTGCTTGGGAAATATAACCTTGATCGAATGCAACTTCAGACAATTACATAAGACAAACCAATCATTTGGGACTTTGAGTAGATGCAGGTGTTAATGGTATGGTGGTTAAGAGTATTATTTTTGGAGCCAGACTTCCTGGGTTCAAACCTTGGGTGTCCCACTTAGTAATTCTGTTTCCGTAGGTATATAGTTGAACTTCATAGTCCATCATGTGAAAATCTGAAATGATGTTAGCGTTCTCGTGAAATTCAAATATGCTAATGCATAGAAAGCATATAGGAGTGTCTGGCATAGACTTTGCATTCCATAAGTGACTTGGCATTCATTCTTACAAACAGGACCTTTTTTTTTTGCCATGATAACATCTGTAACACTTCTTATGCATCCTTCAGTCTTGGGATCAGACCAAAGTTCCTCATTTCAACCATAGAAGACAGAAAATGATTCAAATGACTACTTTCTTAATTCTGAGGATGAAGAATTAAGAGTCTTCTGACACATAGCTAGTACCACTCTAGCTGTATAGGAGAGTGGTTATTTCAATACGTACAATGGATGATGTGGTAGGCTAACCAACCTACATCCCCACCTCTCCAAAAAATGATATTTACATCTTGGTTATGGGCTGATTATGTTTCCCCTAAAATTCATATGTTGAAGACTTAAACCCAAGTACTTCAGAAAGCAAACGTACTGTAGGATCTCTAAAAAGGCAATAAAGTTAAAAAGGAGGCTATTAAGGTGGGCCCTACTACAACATGACTTTTGTCCTTCTAAGAGATTAGGACACAGATACATACAGGAGGAAGACCATGTGAAGACAGACGGAGAAGACAATCACGTGCAAACCAAGGAGAGAGGCCTCAGAAGAAACAATCGTGTTAACATTTTGATCTCAGACTTCTATCTTCCATATTCCGAGAAAGCAAATTTCCATTGTGTAAGCTACCGAGTCTGTGGCGCTTTGTTATGGCAGGCCTAGAAAACTACTACACAGCATCTCAGAGACTTTGCTGTGCACATTAATATATTAGTCTCCCAAAGTAATCAACTTTTTTTTTTTTTTTTTTTCCGATAAATCTTGCTCTGTCACCCAGGCTGGAGCGCAGTGGCGTGATCTTGGCTTACTGCAAGCTCCGCCTCCCAGGTTCACACCATTCTCCTGCCTCAGCCTCCCGAGTAGCTGGGACCACAGGCGCCCACCACCATGCCCGGCTAATTTTTTGTATTTTTAGTAGAGATGGGGTTTCACCGTGTTAGCCAGGATGGTCTCGATCTCCTGACCTCATGATCCGCCCACCTCAGCCTCCCAAAGTGCTGGGATTAGAGGCATGAGCCACTGCGCCTGGCCCATAATCAACTTCATAACTTTATAAAACTGTAGGAGATTTTGAATTCCTTTTGTGTTTTTTCAGAGAGTGAAAGTGGACATATCATGCTCGTGAGATTCATCCCTATTTTTATACAGTAGGTAGAGCTGCAGTCTCTTTGATTTTAACTGCTGCACGCATTTAGTTTAATGAATACATCACAATTTATTATTCGTTTTACTCTTTTTTTTTTTTTTTTTTTTTTTTTGAGACGGAGTCTAGCTCTGTTGCCCAGGCTGGAGTGCAATGGCCGGATCTCAGCTCACTGCAAGCCTTGCCTCCCGGGTTCACGCCATTCTCCTGCCTCAGCCTCCCGAGTAGCTGGGAGTACAGGCGCCCGCCACCTCGCCCGGCTAATTTTTTTTTTTTTTTTGTATTTTAGTAGAGACGGGGTTTCACCGTGTTAGCCAGGATGGTCTCGATCTCCTGAACTCGTGATCCGCCCGTCTCGGCCTCCCAAAGTGCTGGGATTACAGGCTTGAGCCACCGCGCCCGGCCTCGTTTTACTCTTGACAGATATTTGCATTATTTCAAGTCTTGCTGATATTGGCGTTTTTATAAATGACTTTTGGTGAACATGCATCAATGTTTTTTTGAGTATTTACCTAGAATTAAAAGTATTGGGTCATGAAGTATGCATATGTTCAGTTTGGGACAGTACTGTGAAATATTTTTAAAGTATCTATTTGTACTTCTACCGACAGCACTTGAGAGTTCTGATTGTCATCAGTGTAGCCTTTATGATGGGGTGGTAATAATAACCTATTTTTGAATTAACTTGAAGTAATTAATGATGTAATATTTTATTAATAATGTAACCAGTTTCATTAATTTTTAGTATAGAGTTTCATGAGTATATTTATCCCCATGACCATCACCACAACAAAAATGTAGAACATTTTTATAATCCTCCCAAATTTTCCATGCACACTGTAGTCATACTGCCTATCTTGAGCCACAGGTCCTCACCCCATTTTCTGTCACTACAGATGAGCTTTGTGTTTATTAAAGTTCTACATAAAATGCAGTCTTGAAGCATATACATCCTTATCCCCCCTCTTTCACTCTGCAAATTTCTGCTATCCATTCCTCTTGTTCTAAATATCTATAGTTCACTCATCTTTGTGGCTGTATATTCCGTCATAAGCATATACTAAGTATGTAATGAGGTCTTTAATTTTGCTAGTTCCTATGTCTCCCAATCCGGAATTAGGTCTAGGAATAGTTCAGCTTTCTGCCCAGCCCTGTGTGGTTTCACTCTGAACATGTAAAACTCACCATTCAGCTTCAGAATCAAGGTGTCATTTTGAATTCGGGAGCCGTTTCTCTGCATAGCTTCTCCCTTTCTGGTACCCTGCCTACAAATCCAGACGCCTTATCCTCGTTTTGGTTTCTTTATGGTGTACCCTGCTTGATTATTCCTGTGCTGTGGTCTGGAAATTGCCTTCTGACAGAAAGCTGAGGAGATTCTAGTGCTCGCTTTGAGTCTTCCCCATCTCCCAGGGATCACATCCTTGAGCTGTGTGTTGTCCAATAGCAGAGAATAGTTGTTCCGCATCCTTTCCCATATTCTTAGTTGGTTTCAGAGGGAAGTCTCATCCTAGTTGAAATTTGAAGTACCTCATATTGGTTTAAATTTCCATTTTCATGATGATTTACTACATTGAGAACCTCTTTATAATGTGCCCACTGGCTTTTTGTATATCCTGTTTTATGAAGGAATTATTAAATTTTTCCTCATTTATCAACTAATTCATCTGTCATTTTCATATTGATTCCTAAGGTTTCTCTTAATATTCTAAACACAAGTTGTCAGCTGTATGTTGTATAAATACATTCTCTCAATCTGTGATGTTCTAATTTTTTAATGTTCTCTTTTCATGACGTGTTTTTAGTTTTAACAGGGCCCCATTGATCTTTTACTTTTTTCCTTTGCTATTATTTCACATTTCTTGTAAGAAGCCTTTGACAGCTTGGGGTCATAAAAATATTTTCTTATGTTTTAGTCTAAAATCGATATTGTTTTACCTTGAACATTTATATTTATAATTCACCTGAAGTAGACTTTTATATAAGATGTGCAGTAGGAGTGGAAATTCAATTTTCCCAGCACCATTTAATAAGAGCATTCTTCACTGCATCTCAGTTAATCATATATGTGTGGCATGGTGCCTATACAGTCTATTCTTAATAGACTATGCTGTATTTCTGCGGCTTTGCTTTACATCAGTTTAAATAAATATCATGCCTTCTATGTAAGTCTCCAAGGTTTATTCCTAGTCTTCAAGATTTTCTTGGATATCTGGTCTTTGCAGCTTTCCATGTATTTACAATTCATTGATTTTCACATTTAAAGCAAAAAAAAAAAAAAAAAAAAACCAAAAGTTTTGATCTTTGAGTGAGATTTTATAGAAGAATGACCAGATATTTAACTTCTTAGCAATATTGCATATTCCATTAACTGAACAGGCAATATTTCTCCAATTATTTTGCTATTTAAAATTTCCTGATGTTGATTTGTGTTATTTCATATGGAGCTTTTATAATATTTTATTATATTTATTGTTAGATACTTGAAGCTTTTTAATGACATTGTAAGCCATATATAATTATCAAAAATTTCATTACTATTCATGAGTGGTGTATAACAATAAAATTGTTGTATATTTACAATTTAACTTGAAATCTTGCTCAATCACTTATTAAAACTCAAAGTTTTTCTTGATTTTCTATGTACACTTCATGTTAAATGCAAATTGTTATAAGGTTATTTCTACGTTTCCAGAAGTGAAACTTTTTCTTTCTTTCTTTTACTGATTACTCCTGTTCACCATTATGTCTGTTGTTTGTTAAAGGTTTTATGTAGATACTCTTTATTGGATTAAGGAAGTTCCTTTCTAATTACAGTATGCTATGAGATGTTTTTAAGTATTTATAGATGTTGAACTTCATCAAATGCTTTTATTTCACCTATTAAGATCATCAATTTTTCTATAAACATAGAAAATAAGCAGATGTGTTTGTTTTAATTTTATAAATTAAGATATATGCAATAGAATCTATCTTTCTTCATTCACAATTCTGCAACTTTTGATGAATCATGTATTCATGTAGACACAACCACAATCAAGGTATACAATAGTTGTATAGTATTAAAAAATTCTCCCATGCCTCTTCAGAGTCAATCTTTCTCCTCATCCTCTGGCCAGCACCAATATTTTTACTGAGTAATTTTGCCTTTTCCAATGTAAAGAATATGATACAGTGTGCAGTCTGTAGGTAGACTCAAAGTCTACTTTCTTTCACTTAGTGTGATGCCTATGATGTTCATTCATGATGTTGCAGTACCAGTACTTGCTGTTGAGTAGTAATTCATTGCACAAATATGTCACAGGCAATACTAAAGAACATATGGCTTGTTATTAATTGCTGTTAATAATGAATAATGCCTCTATAAGCATTTACATACATGCTTTTGATGTGACCATACATTTTTTATTTTACTTGTATAAATACCTGTGAGTGGGATAGGTCTAATGTTATGAAATATTATCAAATGGTTTCTTAAAGTAGTTTTAGCCACTTTGCAGCATTTAAACCAAAAATATATCAGAGTTCTATTTATTTTGCATCTTTTTTTTTTTTTTTTTTAGACAGACTTTCACTCTTATAGCCCAGGCTGGAGTACAGAAGTGCTATCTTGCCTCACTGCAACCTCCACCTCCTGGGTTCAAGCAATTCTCCTGCCTCAGCCTCCCGAGTAGCTAGGATTATGGTGCGTGCCACCACGCCTAGCTAATTTTTGTATTTTTAGTAGAGACAGGGTTTCACCAACTTGGCAAGGCTGGTGTCGAACTCCTGACCTCATTATCCACCTGCCTCAGCCTCCCAAAGAGCTGGATTACAGGCATGAGTTGGCATGTCAGTATTTGTTGCTTTTGTTGTTCATTTTCAACCATTCTAATAGATGTTTCTTAGTATTACATTATGGGTTTGAATTCCATTTCCAAAATGGTTAATAATATTGAGAAAATTGCGTTTGCCATCTATATATATTTTTGGTGAAATATTTTCCCAAATTGTATGGCCATTATTTTAATGGGTTGGTTATTTTTGCATTTTTTAGTTTTGGAATTACTTTATGTATTCTGGACACAATTTTTAAACAGATATATGATTTGAAAATATTTTCTTACAGTTTGTGGGTTATCTTAATTTTCTTCTTTTCCATTTTTAAATGATATCTTTCAAAGAGCAGAGGTTTCAAATTTTTGGTGTATGTGAATCGTAATTTTAGTATTCTATCTAAAAAATACACACTTTATCTCATATTGTAAGGATTTCTTACTAGGTTATCTTTTAAAATGTTTGTGTTTTTGTTATCATATTTGGATTCATCATCCATTTTGGATTAATTTTGTGTGTAGGACTATGTCATGCTGTCTTATTCACTGTTCTAGTATACTAAGTCTTAAAATTAGATCTAATGAGTTCTGGTCTTTTTCATGATCATTTTTACTATTTCAGGTTATTGCCTTTCCACATAAAACTTAAAATTAGCTAGTACACTAATATGACCATTTTGGCTGAGGTTTGATTGGGACTGCATTAAATCTATAGGTTAGTTTGGGAAGAATTTGCATGCTAACAATATGTAGTCATCTAATTCAGGAACACAGTATATCTCTGCATTTACTTAGTATTTATTTTGATTAATTTTATCAATGGTTAATAGTTTTTGTCATCAAAATCCTGCATACATTTTGTCTGATTTCATGTAACTATTTCATGTTTTTGTAGAGATATTATAAGTGCTACTTTTTGAAAAGAAGTCGACTTTCAACCATTCATTGCTAATATAGAGATATACAATTAATTTTTGAATAATTAGCTTGTATCTTGTGACCTGGAAAATCACTTTTTAGTTCTAGTATGCTTTTTTGTATATACTTTTTTGCAATTTCTACATAGGGATGGCATCATAAGAATGAAGGAAGTGTTTTTTTCTTTCCCTCCAATTTGTCTACATTTTATTTATTTTCAATGGCTTATTGCACTGCATAAGACTTCCAGTATGATGTTTGATAGAAAGGTTGGGAGAGGGTATCATTGTCTTCTTACCATTGTACATTATGTTAGCCACAGGTTTTTGTAGACTTCCTTGAACAGGTTTATTCTCAGTTTGCTGAACATTTGTATCATGAATATATATTGAATAATGTGATACATTTATTCTTTATCTTTTGGGATAATCTTTGTTCCCGTCTATTGATATGCTGATTTACGTTGATTTTAAAATATTGAAATATACTTGCATTCTAAAATTCCCGTTTGATTATTTTGAAGATAACAATTATCTGGTTAAATTATCCATATTTCATCTGTGTCTTCATGTTTATTCTGTATTCTTGAAAATTTTGTTGTAATTATATTGTCCTTTATAATTAAATCCAATTTCTGAAACATTTATGAATTCACATGTCTTGTCTGTTACCTCTCTGAGATTTTAGGCATGCTGCCTGTGTTATAACATGTGAGGTAATTTTTTATTATATCTGAAATTCTGCTTAAATAATTTTATGCCAAGACAATCATCTTCCAGAGAGGTATTTGCCTTCTGATTTATTAAATTTGTAGATAGTGAACCGCTTGCATTAATCTATGTTTAGTAGTGGCTAGGTTGTTCTCTTGGTAAGGATCAGCTTTTCCTTTGTTATTACCTGCCTGTCTGGGTTTTCAACAGAGCCTGGTTTTCTTTAGGGCCTCCAGCCCCTGACGTATATGGAACTCTGTTTGTCTCTGGAGACTTGACAGCTTCACTTTTTTTTTCACTATCATTTTTCTTAGGATTTTACCCTTCCAATCTATATTGTCCCAGAACATGGCCAATGCACCAATATGGCGACCATTTATATTCTTGAGCCCACCCTTCAAAGCCTCTGCCCAAAATTTGAACACCAGCAACAGCCCTCAGTGGGTAAATTCTCTGCTTTGTGCCCATATCCATATTCAGAAAATTCCATCAGGGTGAAACTGTCTTCATATGATTGGAGCCTGTTTGAGGTTCTACTCTATCCAGAATGCTAGCCCATCTAGTTCTCATTGTATATCTACCTTTCTGCTGTCCTCAAACAGATTTTTTAAAATTATTATTCTCTGTAGTTTATTTTTGGTGTGTGTGTGTGGTTGTGCTTAACAAGAGTATTGTTCTGTTATTAGTCATTACACATCATCCACAGAAATTCCCAATATTTTTTTATGATGATATCAGATACTTTGTCTTCTTTAACACTTTCTTTAATTCCCAGATCTTAAAAAGTGTCTCACACATAGTAGATTCTCACTGAGTATCTGCTAAGTGAACGAATGACCAGTATATTTCTAACTAAAAGCCATTCATCAAAACGTTAGTTGCCTTATTTTGAATGTGCCAGTTTAATGCTCAAAAACTGCAGTTTACCACTATTGTGTCCTAACAATTTGTTGGTCATTATAGGTTTAGTTTGTTGAAAATCTTGAATTTTTCTCTGTGGTACTAAGAAGATCTTCTGTCACTCTCCTATCATACCTTGTTGATGATATTGAAAAAGGACAAAAGAAGAGGGGACACCTGCAATAATCATAGAGACACTTACTGAAAATGTTCTGTGTAATATGCGTTAAAAATGAGACTTCCACGTTCTCAAATATGTGACTTAAATACTGAATTAAAAGAAAAATTTTTCATGAAATAATTATGAAGAGATAGCCAGAAATGTCAGTGATTATGTTCATGTAAATGTGAGAATATAAAATCGGAATACCAGTGAATATACTCTCTTAAAATAATGTATCATAATATATAAATAGTTCAGTTGTTTCTTGTTTCTATTAAAATATCTTCATGTATTTTGCCGGCATAAACTACCTCAACAGGAAACGGAGAGAGTTGCTTCCTGGGATACGTTTATTTGAAAAATACCAGTTAAATTGATTTCCCTGGAGGTCAGTGAAATCAAGAGTAGGAACCCACTAGATATATTACTCACCAAATGAGCAAAAAAGATCTTCTTGTGCAATGTTTACTTTCAGACCCTGACACAAATCTGAAGAGTTGAAACTTCATTTTGAGTTTCTAAGGTAAGCACAGCATTTTTGAGTTGGTTATGTGACATTTTATTTGACTGAGAATGTAGCTAAAGAATTAATAATCATAATAACTGTCATACAGACAGTTATTTAGTGGGCACAGTACTTATATTACAATGAACTGTACACTAATACTTTAGTGTTAGAATTTGATCATTTTACATATTCTGAGCTGTTGCAAGGTAAGTGCTTGTTTGCGTGTGTGTGATGTCTATTTTTTAATATAATTATTTGCCAATGCCGGGAAGAGATCTCCAATCATTGCTTTTATTTTAATGTGTTTATTCTCACCTTACTATCATCAGTGACATCACTGGCTTATTACTGCATTTATTAAAAAAAAAAAAAAACAAGATAGGGCCTTTTTCTAGATTTGGAAACTCATAAAAATTCTTCTGAAATGCGCTCCCAAAGACTAGGCTGCAAGTTGTACGTTACATTTCACAGCATGAGATAAGAGCTTTAATCTCTCAATTTGAACTATCCAAATGACCCTGGGCTGCTCATTTTAGATTAAAGCACTAATGGTCTCATTGCCTGTTGCAGCAAAACTCCATTCTTCGCTTGTGTGAAGCATCAGCCTTAAAGGGGCCACAGTTATTATTTAAGGACATTTCAAAAGGAAAGCTGACACTCCCAAATAAACACATTTAATGAAGTGAGATTACTAGTACTAAGGCGCTAATGAACTGTAAGTTTAGCTGAAGCAAACAAAATTTATCTCATGTCCCCTCCTGCCAATATCTAGGACTCCAGCTGGAGAAATAAGATGTAGGATTCATCCAATATTCCATCTTCAGACAGTGGAGAGAGAGTTCCTCCCCTATAGCCCTGTGCTGACAAAACGGCAGCTGAATCCCAGATCAAAGTGAATATGAAGAGAGAGATGTTCGAAATTAATCAGTAATCTTTTTTTGTCTCACATATATGAAGGGGAGAGAATTCTTCCTTATAGTCATTGAAATATGCAATCTATATATGTGTGTGTATATATAAATATTACTATAAGCATTTAATTTTCTTTTTTTTAAAATTTCTTTATTATTATTATTATTATTATACTTTAAGTTCTAGGGTACATGTGCATAATGTGCAGGTTTGTTACATATGTATACTTGTGCCATGTTGGTGTGCTGCACCCATCAACTCATCAGCACCCATCAACTCGTCATTTACATCAGGTATAGGGGGGAGGGATTGCATTGGAAGCATTTAATTTTCTTAAAAGTTTTTGCCACCAGGATTCTCCTTAAGAAATCAATAAACATTATTGATCTATATATAAGGAATACTGTAAGATTGCCTGAACCTGTGATGGGCAAACTATCATGATGAAATTAAACAAACCAAAACATACCAGCAATTACTTGGATATTTTCAAATAAACGGCACAGACTACATCTTTTCTTCCATGAAGAAGGAAGAAAGAAAGAAAGGAAGATAAAAGGAAGAAAGAGGGATACAGAGGGAGGGAGGCGACTGGGAGGGAGGCAGGGAGGAAGAAAATCACAAAACAAGGGTTTTAAGTGATGTACTAATCAAAGATGTAGGCATGGTCTATTGATCAGTTTAGCAGTTTAAGTGACAGTTATGCATATATTTGAAATATATATATACCTTGTAGTCTGTTAACTGTGGTTGCCTAAAGAATTGCTGCATAATCAATTCAGCTACAGCCGTCAGTATTGATCAGAAAACAGACAGATTGGCTGTACAGGGGCCCAGTACATTTGCTCACCTACTGTGTATAAGCAGGGCCTATTTCAAACTGAAAGAACTAGACAAAGTTTCAATTCATTAAAATAAAAACCAACAAGGAAAAAAGTCCCATACTTTTTATTTGACAAATAAGTTGCTAATGTAACTTCATGTGTTGCCTATTCTAAATTTATATTATTCCAGTGCTCACCTGGTAAATATATTTATGAAGTGATGCAAGTTACTCGGCAATATTTTGAAAGTGATGCATGGGCATTTCCTTTCTCCCCCTTAACCTTCCTTCATGCCTGCTCCACTGGGGCTGTTCTACAGAAGCATCACCATAAGGCTGCTTAAAATCATAACTTCAGCACATTCTGGTTAAGGAGGTAGAGAGAGAACAAACAAACAAGCTCAATATATTTTTCCAGTGGGATCAGATCGGCTTTGCGAGATTTCAACGGTTCAGTTATTTTTAGCCTCCTGGAGGAAATTCAATGTCAAATGCACTTTGTTGTTGTTGTTGTTGTTCAATGTGCTCAGTTCCCATCCTTTGTTCTGCAAGCCTCCTGTCTTCATACTTTCTGCATCTGCTTTTATTACATTTCCAACTGGTCATGAATCCCTGATTCTTGTGTAAAGAAAAAAAAACTTACATCTGTGAATCATTCCTATGTTATATCCAGAAACAAATGCCAAGCTGGAATTAAAGAACAGGTAAAATATGCAGTAAGACAGAACTGCCACTTGTGCCTGGTATCAAGGAATGCTTGTGCTTTTTCTCAACAACATAAGCAATAATAGCAATTCCTTGCCTTTTCTCACTTAGCTTTTTCTGGTATTACGTGTATTTTATAAGCAACCTCAGACCACAGATTCTTTCTAGAGTAAGGCAGAATATAAGTATGTAAATAAAGTTTAGATAATTTTTAAATTTACAAAGAGCTTTATATTTAATCCTTGCCAAATGTTCCCACTTAAAAACAGAGTTAGTGAAATTCAAAGATACCACATAACTCACCCAATATCGTATTTGGAAACTTAAAAGCTAAAGTCTTTTAGAAATTGAAGTTGTCATAATTGCCGTGGTTCAACTATTTTCCGTCCTCATGAACAAGTCCACCATTTTTCTTTTTATTTATTTTTTTATACTTTATTTGAGACAAGGCCTCACTCTGTCTCCTGGGCTGGAATGCAGTGGCACATTCGTGGCTCACTGCAGCCTGAAACTCCCCATGTTCAAGCAATCCTCTTGCCTCAACCTCCCAAGTAGCAGGAACTACAGGTGTGCACCACTCCACACTCAGCTAATTTTTAAATTTCTTATAGAGATTGAGTTTTGCCATGCTGCCTAGGCTGGTCTTGAACTTTGGGACTCAAGTGATCTATCTGCCTCAGCCTCCCAAAGTGCTAGGATTACAGGTGGGAACCACCGAACTTGACCCACCATTTTTAGTATGGCCCTTAAGGCTTTCCATCATCTAGTCCCTGCCTTCACCACTGACTCTATTATTCATAATTCTTCATATTTCCGCCATGTTTTCTTGGAACAACAAATTGCCCTTTAGTTCTCTGATGTCTTTTCTTTGATATCCTGTTCTTTGATTGTCTCTCACAGGCAATTACTTTGGCTATCTTGTCCTTTCCCTAATCTAATTTAATTTCTCCCTCTGCCCGGACAACTATTTTTTATTTTACTGATTATGAGTATGCAACAGGAGTGCCTAGTCTAGGTAAAAATCTCGTTCTATGACTTCTGGCTGGGAAACTTTGGGTAAGTTTCTTCAGCTTTTTGTGCTTCAGTATGCTCATTGACAATCTGTGAATGCTAATACGACTTTCTTCATAGGATTCCTTGCAGATTTAAAGTGGTAGTCCATGTACAATTTGTAACCCAGGTAAAACATGTAAGAACCAGAGTCCAGAGACTGCCTAATTCATTTTGTATTTCACACATCTCTGTATGATAAACTACTAGATCCTGATATATCTTTTTTCTCCTTTGTGGCATTCATAACTATTTCCTCTTTTCAATTTCCTCTGCCAGTTACATAATCCAGGCCCTTGTCACTAAGTCTTTGGATTTCTGTGATTTTATCCTAAGTGCTCCACCTGCCACATTTAAGATATTCTCCACACCATTGCCAGTTTAGTCTTCCTAAACTGCAAATCTATCAGCTCACTCACTTGCTGAACACTCTTCAACAGCACCCTGCCGCTTTCAGCTTACATAAGGCCCTACATGCTTAAACCTCTGCTTCACCCTCTAATGCCGTCTCCCTAAGTGTACCTTTATCTCACAACTTACAGAGAATGCTAAACAATAGTGAGTGAATGGATTCAAAGATGTTCTATGGCACATTGAGTCATAGTACAAGCATATCCGCTGGACACAATATAATAATGTCCTTCTAGGTCTGTTGTCTGTGAAAAAGGATCCAATCTGTTTCAGGCAGGGTTAGAGCAGGAAATATGTTGCCTGCAGGATAATCAAACGCTTTAATCATCCTTCAAGGGATAGTGATACTGAGAATCACCGGAAGGGGAGGAAGAGGAGGCTAAAAGCTATGCCCTTCTGCTTCACGCACTTTCCTTTGGTTTGTTTGTTGGCACACTGTCTTGGGAATTACAGACCTCTATGGCATTCTTTTTTGTTTTTTGTTTTTTAAAACCCTTGATATTTCTTCTACTTAAAAAAAATTGAGTATAAATACATGCAAAAGGTGCAAAAAATGTACTCAAATTTGTGTTTTTAACGTTTGTCTACATTCATGTAATTGTCTTCCAGATTAAGATAAACATTTTAAGCACCCAAAAATATTTCTTGGTGTTTCTCTTTCCCAGTAAATACCCGGCCACACTCCATAGGTGACCTGACTATTCAGATTTCTTCCACCATTAATCAATTTGGACTCTTTCTACTTCATATAAATATAATTATATGAATATTAATATTATATTAGTATAATTATGTGTGTATTAGTAAAGACTACATAGTAATACAGACATAATAAGTAGTTTTTATATCTCACTTTACTCATGCCTCAGAATATCAAAATTGTGTCCAAGACGCTTTGTGTGTCAGTCGTTTTTTCCTTTTCATTCTTGCGTAGTATCCCAGTATCCCAATGTATACAAATGCCACAGTTTTTTTCCAGCCTCCTGTTGATGGACAATCGGGGTGTTCCTTGTCTGAGGATATAATGAATAAACATTCTTGCATGTATTTTTGTAGGATATATTTATTAATTTCTCTTCCATATATATTTACTTAAAAGTGAAATTGTTTAAACATAGGATCTTGTGGCCTTTTTGTATACTTCTTGTTTTCTTTTCTCCCTACTTCTTTTAAACATTGAACAACCCTTCTTGATTCTTGTGTCCATATTATCAAATTAAATTATTCAATTGTTCTTTTACACCGTCTTCATTTATCTTTAACTAGATACCTAATCTTGAACAAGTAAGAAATCTAACAATACAAAGAGTGACATATTTTTCCTTAGTTTAAAAATTAGAGGGATTTTGAGGGTCTCCTTCTACTTTTTAAGAATATTCTGAAGTGTTACAAATCATTGATATATGCCACCAAAAATTCAACCCTTGTTTGAATTTTTTTTTAGTTTTGGAATTTTATCTGTGCATGCTCATCACTTACTTTTGACCCCTTACTAAAGTGCTTGTCTACGACTGTGACTTAAGTTCTTTTAGGTTAATTAGCTTGACTTGATAGGTGAATGTCCCTTACATACATTGTATGCATCAGTGTCTTCCAAAATGTTCTTTTTTGTTTATTTTTTTTCTTAGCGCTTGTTCTTGGGGGATTGGTAGCTCCAAAATTAACACTTGCAATTGCACCCTGAAAAAAAATCTCTTGGATTCCTAGCTTCAGTCTGTTGAGTCTAATACCAAATGGCTTCGGCAGAATATTCAGTCTTCTCAGTGACCTTAACCTTTTTCCTGGTTCCAAAAAACAGGATTTATGTCTTTGTGATTCTTTCATTCGCTGTAGAAACTGCTTTAATGATTGCTGCAATGAAGTCTCATGTTTCACTTTAGCTGTAACATTTTTGGAAGGAAAACATGAGAACTGAAGAATGCTTCAGCAGAATTTCAAATAAAAGAGAAAAATAGGGCTTTTAGTGTGAAGATGCTAGATAATAGTGTTTCTTTGTTCTTTCTTGGCAATACCAGTGATAAATATCAGACAGAATAAAGCATATGGTAAACAAGAACAAAATCTAAAGCAGGAAAGTAATCTCGATCTTGTTGATAGTGGCAATAAAATCCCACCCACACTTACATGTAAAATGGGAACTCCTTACTAAAATATATGGAATATTAGAAATCACTCCTAATTTAAGCTTGTTTAGATGTGATGAGACATTTCACACAGAACCAGAGATGATCTCGTACAAATAATTCATTTGCTGTTTTAGCCAGGACAGAATCAGACCATTTTCTCCTGGTTATCAATCAAAAGAGCACTGTCTAATTTCCAATTTCTAGAGGTTCAAACTAGTAAGTTGGACAAGTATTTACAATGTGAAGTTTCTCAAAAGAGCTTCTACGTGTCCTGCCCATTTTCATTGTCTGCCTTCAATTCATTATAATTTCATTGATAAGAAGTTCTAAGTGTCTTTGTGGCCGTTGAGGGAATTCTGAAGGTTTAGGTAACTGAGAGACTACAGGGTGCTTTTGTGGCAGTGAAGCTTAGAGTTTAACACAGACATTACAACTTTCTACCTTAGCAAGGTAATTACAGCACAAATGCAAACAGAGATATAATGAATAAGTAGAATATCATCATTTCTGTATAGGCTACTCTTTTTGAAGACCGTTGGCCTGGAAATCAGACAGAACGATAATCCTCCTCTGAGTCTACCATAATGGTTATGTGACCTTGGTTAGATCAGATATATTCCACGATCCTTGCTTTCCCATATCCATGAGACAGAAATAATAATGTCTTCATCTTACAAAATTGTAATGATAATTAAATTAATAATGAATATGGAAAACCTAGCATCATAATATGCATCCTAATTTAGCTCCCTTACAAAAGTGCTTCTTTATTTTGACTTGCTTTTGTATCTTTATAAATGCTGGTAGATGCAGAGAACATAATGGAACTTTGGATGGCAGTATGCTATAGATAAAAGAGGATAAAATAGAGATTGGAGTCACACAAAGTCAGCTTGCTGTGGCAGCTCCACCACTGACTTTCAAAAGTTGATTAACCCTTGAGAACCTTAGTTTCTTCAACTATAAAAGAGAGGTAATAATTACCTAACTGGGTGGTTTGAGGATCAGTCCTAGGGGATGATACACAGGAATGTCTCTGGAATGATGCACTTTGCAATAGCTTAAAAATAGTACATCTTGGCCGGGCGCGGTGGGTCAAGCCTGTAATCCCAGCACTTTGGGAGGCCGAGACGGGCGGATCACGAGGTCGGGAGATCGAGACCATCCTGGCTAACATGATGAAACCCCGTCTCTACTAAAAATACAAAAAACTAGCCGGGCGAGGTGGCGGGCGCCTGTAGTCCCAGCTACTGGGGAGGCTGAGGCAGGAGAATGGCGGGAACCCGGGAGGCGGAGCTTGCAGTGAGCTGAGATCCGGCCACTGCACTCCAGCCTGGGCGGCAGAGCGAGACTCCGTCTCAAAAAAAAAAAAAAAAAAAAAAAAAAAAAAAAAAAAAAAAAAAAAAAATAGTACATCTCTTTTGTAATAGAATTTCTTTTTCAAAAATATGACCCTGGATATATCATATTTTCTCATCACTCTTAGGATTGTATTAAACTCTTCTCACTGGACTGGCCCTGCTTACCTCTTAGATCTCCCCCCCAACTATCTTCTGTGTTTACTCTGCTTCAACCATCCTGGTCTTCAAACAAGCCATGCTCATTTTCAAATTAGGACTTCTCTTCCTATCTATTTTCAAGGCTCATGTCCTCACTGCTTGCCCTCCCCAAATATCTACTCCATCTTCCTTAAAATCCTACTCCATCACTCCCTCAAAGTATTCTCTAATGCTTTACCATGTCTTATGTGTTTTATATACTGATATGGTTTGGCTCTGTGTCCCCACCAAAATCTCATGTTGAATCTTGATCCCAAGTGTTGGAGGTGGGTTTGGGTCAGAGGTGATTAGATCATGGGGGTGGTTTCTAATGGTTCAGCACCATTCCCCTAGTGCTGGCTCATGAGTGGGTTCTCTCAGGAAATCTGGTTCTTTAAAAACGTGTAGCACTTCCTACTTCATTCTCTTCCTCCTGCTCTAGCCATGTAGGACGGGCAGGATTCCCTTTTCCCTTCCTCCATAAATGGTAGGTTTCCTGAGACCTCCCTAGCGATGTTTCTGTACATCCTGTGGAACTGTGAGTCAGTTAAACCTTTTTTTTTTTTTTTTGGATGGAGTCTTGCTCTGAAGCCAACCTGTAGTGCAGTGGTGCGATCTCTGCTCACTGCAACCTCTGCCTCCCAGATGCAAGCAATTCTCCTATCTCAGCCTCCTGAGTAGCTGGGATTATGGGTGTCTGCCATCATGCCTAATTTTTGTATTTTTAGTAGAGATGGGGTTTCGCTGTGACCTCAGGTGATCCACCTGCTTCAGCCTCCGAAAGTGCTATGATTACAGGCATAAGCCGCCAGGCCGGGCCCTTCAGGTAGTTCTTAATAGCAATGTAAGAATGGACTAATAGATACACATATTGAAATTTGAAATTATAACATGTGTCTATTTGTTTTCTTATTTATTATGTATCTCCCTTAGAGAAGGGAAGAGTTCTGATCTGTTTTATTCCTCTGAATTCCTAGCTGTAGAATAGTGCTTGATGTAGTAGTCATTAAATATACATGTGTAGCATGCACAAATTCATTGATCCATCAAACCATACTTAATATTTAAGTATACTAGAATTCTTTTCATTCTAGCCATTGTGCCCTTATTCAAACCCCAACACACACAAAGAAACATTATATGCAAAACATACCATTTATTACATTACTCATCTTACAAGGCAGACATCTTTAATGTCTACATCAGAGTTATAAAGAGTCCCAGTTAATATTTATTCTGTATTCACAGTAGTGTTAAAGGTAGACTGAAAAAAATATTGTGCTAGCAAATACATTTTGACAACATGAATGCACTTTATGCAAATACTACCAAGTCTTCCTAAAATGGATAATAGTGTTGAATCACATTACTACCTCTAATGGTATCTACAAATTGCCATAGTAATTTTCAGTTTGTAAGTAGGAAGTAATTCCTTCCTTTTTTTTTTCTTTTTAAAAATGGTGCCTTCTTTACTTTTAAGTTTCTTCTACTACAATCAGAAAATTGTATGTGGCATTGAAATTTCTCAATGTAAATTACTTTAGTCCTAATCAAATGTCTCAACTTTTCTCTCTCTCTTTTTTTACCACTTAATTACCCACAAAAGTAGTTTATTGCCTTCTCTGCAGCTCTGCCATAACTGCCAAACTTTGATTAGTTTGGCAATTCCTTACATTTGAGGCCAACATTTCTGCAGAATTCTTTTTATATACTCCAATAAGTGAGTGAAGACTATCCCATTCTATCTGGGCAACTGGCAGTTAAAGAAAAAAATCAAACAACTTTCTGAAACAAGGATAAAACAAGGACAGCAAGAATGCAGTCAAGTATGAGTTGAAGATTCATGAATACAGTATTTTGGTAGATTCTTGATGTGCATATTAAGGAACATATTATACATGTGGGTCTTTCAGGAAAATCTATGGAAGTGCATCACATCCATATAAAAGTATACTTAAGAATGCCCACGTGAAGATTTGTGGGCATCAATAAACACTTATTGAGCATATACTATATGTACTCTTTCAGATTTTTCATTGATGTTCATATTGAATTCCTCACAAAAATTGATATGTTATTGTCCCCATGTTATACAAAAAGAAAACAGGCTCAAACAAGAAAATAGGTCTTAATTGTAGATCATAGATCTGATCTTGCCACCCTTTAAAATATAAGATATAAACCTGCTTTAGAGGAACTTAAAATCAAGAAGGGAAAACAGGGTAAACACAGCAATACTTGTTTAACTATAGGTGTAACTATAGAAGGTTCAAGGCACTCACTATAGATTAATTCCTCACTATAGATTAATTCCTGTGGATAAGAAAACTTGGGATCATTTTATACAGGAAGTAAAACTCATACCAGGCTTTGAAGGATGAGTTAAATTTACTTGATGATGCCCCTTAACATCTAAATGATTACTCTTTATCAGGCACTTTTCTATTTATCTTTTATTGAATTGTCAATGTAACACTTAGAACAACACCCATATAAAGTGCATCGTATGATGTTTCTCATTTTACAGTAGAGAAAATTAGGTGTCATCATGGTAAATAACTCACCCAAGACTAAGCTTTACTGAGTGCCAGAGCAAGGATTTGAGACCAGTTAGTTTCCAAGAATCTGTGCTTTTAGCCACTATTTTTCTCTCATAGGTGAAGAGAAAAGCAATCTAAAATGTTATCTATTTATTTGTTGTCTTCATTTCTTCCCCTCTCATTCACACTTAAACCAACGTCATGTATGTTTTTTTACCCCAAAGTTCATTAACACTGACCTTCTCAATGGCCCCCGGCCCCCACAAAGCTACAGGTGGTGATCACCAGTGCTCTTCCTCTTGACCCATAGGGAGTAATTTGGTTCAGTGGCTCACACTGTTCCCTTCATTTGATTTCTGGGAACCATACTCTTCTACTTCTTCTAGTACATAACTGGCCTTTTTTGGGGTTCCTTTGACTAGTTCTCTTTAAACTCTAAATATTTGAGATGTTGTATGCTCAGTCTTAAGACCTCTTATTTCCTTTAGAAATACACAGTTCCTGGTGATTTTATCCAGTCTCAGAGATGTAAATAGTATTTATACAATGAAGATGCCTATGCTTTTGTCCAGACTTCTCTGGACTCCAGAATCATCAGGCCTTCTTAGCATATCTTCTTGGTGTCTATTAGAAATCTCTCATTTAATATATCCACATGAACTCTTGAATTGCCTTCTAAAACCAGCTCTACTTGAAATCTTTCACATTTCAGTAAATGGTAATTCTGTTCTCCAGTTAGTTATGCAAAAAAAAAAAAAAATAAAATGAATAAAATAAAGTTGAATTATCCATGGCTGCTACCTTTCTCTTTCACCTGACTTTTAATCCTTTGGCAAATCTTCTTTGCCTCCCTGCTGTTCTTTAAATTTGCCATGTGCACTGCCCTCCCACTTAAGGGTTTCTATATTTGATTATTTATTTTGATTGGAAAGCCCTTTTGTCAAGAATTCACTTGACTTTGACTTGCTCTCTCACCAATATTAGATCTTCCCTAATTGTCACATTTGAGGTCTTTGCTCTGTCACTCATCAGACAATATTATTAAGAACATTCATAGACCTCAATATGAATTCTGCTTCACCCTCCTCTGGTTATATCTTTCTCCATTAAACATTTCACACTCAGATTAGATTTTTATTTTACATAGTCATTTTCTGTCTGCCTCAAACCTCCTTAAGATGTAAACTCCACTAGAAAGGATATGTATTTTTAATTTTGTTCAGTGCAGTCTCTAAGGCCTAGAACAATGCCTGTCACATAGAAGGCATTTAGTACATATGCCTAAGTAAGGCAGTAAATATCAGTAAATCATTTCATAAACCAGTAAATTCACATCGATAAATGATATGAATGATATCAATACATTCATATTAATAAAAGAATGAATAAGACAAAAGTTTAATATGAGAAAAAGCCTAAGGATAGAAAATTTCAAGAATTGAGAAGGTTTTGTGAATGCTTTTATTTGACAAAATAGAAGAAAACAATCCAAAATATTAGTGGAATAAAGCAGGGAATTTTTTCTTATTTTTATGGCTATACACTTACAGAAATGGTATGAAATGTGAACATTATTGATATAAATATCACTTTTCACAATTTAACTTCTCTGTTATATAATGAGAGTATTTTTTTTTTTTCATTTAGAAACTGGGGAAATAACTATGCTAGCTCCTGTGGTTGTTATGATATTAAATATGTTATAGAACAAATTAATACATGTTAAACACAGAGTTCAAGGGAAATGGGAAATGATCAATGTAAATGATATACTATCATGATCATAATTATTTATTATTGCTTTTATTAGGATGAATTTTATTTACAGGCAAATGAGGAGATAAAACATAATGTCTCTAAGGCACAGTTTACTACACGCCAAACAAAAAAATTACCTAACAGCTATAAACATGGATGTAAGAGATAATTTTTTTTTGTCTTTTTGAGACAAGGTCTGTCACTGAGGCTGGAGTGCAGTGGAGCAAACACTGCTCACTGAATCCTCAACTTCCTCAGCCCAAACGATACTCCCACCTCAGCCTCCAGAGTTGCTGGGACTACAGAGACGCACCACCACGTCCAGCCAACTTGTGTATTCTTTCATAGAGATGGAGTTTCACCATGTTGCCCAGGTTGGTCTTGAACTCCTGAGCTCTAGTGGTCTGCCCATCTTGGCCTCCTAAAGTGCTCTGGTAACAGGCATGAGCCACCACACCTACCCCTTAATCTTTGGTTTGTATAAGTTTTTGGCTATCACTGACTTAATATTGGATTTTAGAGTATTTTAACTTCTGAAAAAAATTGCTAGTAGTACGTATTAAACTCAATCCACAAAGCAGTAAAGTTTTAAGACATTTTCAGGAGAATTACATTTCAAATATTTGTCTGGAATCCTAATTTATTCCACAAATATATATATATTTTTATATATTATATTTATATATTTTTATATATATACACATATATATATATTCATAGATCTTAGACTTTCCCTTTCTTTTTTTTCTTCCTTTTTTGTTTTTCTTTGGCATGATATAGAAGTACAAATAATTACTTTATGACTGAAATGCACCACCTTGGATAAAGCCATGATGACTCTCTTATATGATTATTTTAATGTGACTTCCTTTAGAAAAAAGCATATTCGACTGTCTCTGACATTTTCAGAAAGACTTTGACACAAAGAAATAGAATCTTTTTTTAACTTTTTATTCATGGTATACTTCTCATTTATGGGATTCCAATTGGTGTTTCTGACTGGTTATGTAGAACACAGGGATTATTCAGACAAAATATGAATAAAACCATAGTCTGGGCATGCAGTAGACAAAATGTTTGGATAATTTATCTGATTATGATGAAATGATACAACTAGGATCATAAGTCATTGAAGCAAAATACTTTAACAGATTGAGGTTTCATTAATGACATAGAAATAATAAATGTATTGTAGATTTTTCAGAAATATAACTTTAAGAATGCATGAAATAAACTATATGGATGCCAAATCAATTAATAAATGGACAAAAAAATTAGCTCTCAAAGTAGTGCTATCCAATAGAAATTTAATGTCAGTCTCATGTGTAATAAAACATTTTCTAATAGCCACACTGAGAAAACAAAAATAAAAAAGTAAAATTAATTTTAATAACATTTTATATAAAATAATTCTCCAATACATTATTTCAACATACACTCAATATAAAGGTATTAACATATTTTATATTTTTATATTAGATCTTTGAAATCTTACTTATAATTTACAATTACAGCACATCTTAAATCAGATGCTAATTTTGTTTACTGGAAATATTTCATCTGTATTTAGATTTCTTAAAATTTTAGTTGCAAAATTATATCCACAAACTCAAGTTGTCCAAAGCACTTCTAAAAGTATTCCAAGAACTGAATTATGCTCCCTTAAAATTTTACTTTAATATTTGTATTCACATGGTCATAGTATCCAAAGCAATTTATAAATTCAATGTTATTTCCATCAAACTACAAATGACATTATTCACAGAATTAGAAAAATCTAGTTAAAAATTCATATGGAATCTAAAAAGAGCTTAAATAAGCTAGACAATCCTAAGTCAAAAGAACAACTTTGGAGGCATCACGTTACCCAATTTCAAACTATACTACAAGACTACAGTAACCAAAACAGCATGGTACTGGTACAAAAACAGACACATAGACCAGTGGAACAGAATAGAGAGCTCGGAAATAAAGCCATACACCACAACCATCTGATCTCTGACAAAGTCAACAAAAATAAGCAATAAGGAAAGTACTCCCTATTCAATAAATGGTATTGGGATAATTGGCTAGCCATGTGCAGAAGACTGAAGCTGGACCTCTTTCTTACAGTACATACAAAAATCAACTTATGATGGATTAAGATGGGCATAAATGTAAAAGCTAAAACTATTTCTTTAAACTGTACAATTACCTAAGAAATACCTTCTGGACATAGGATCTGGAAAAATTTTAATGATGAAGATGTCTAAAGCAATTGCAACATAAACATAACTGACAAATGAGACCTAACTAAAATAAAGAGCTTCTGCACAACAAAAGAAATTATCAAGAGAGTAAACAGACAACCTACTGGAAAGGAGAAAATGTTTGCAAACTATGCATCTGACAAAGCCCTAATATCCAGAATCTATCAGGAACAAATTGACGAGCAGAAAACTAACAACTCCTTTAAAAAGTGGACAAAGGACACTTAACAGACTTTTTTCAAAAGAAGATGTACATGCAGCCAACAAACATATGAAAAAAAAAAAAAAAAGCTCAACATCACTAATCATTAGAGAAATGCAAATCAAAACCAAAATGAGACACCATTTCACACCAGCCAGAATGCTTATTATTAAGAAGTAAAAAAGTAACAGATTCTGGTGAGGTTGTGGAGAAGAGAGAAAGCTTATGCACTGCCAGTGGGAATGTAAATTAGTTTAGCCATTTTGAAAAGCAGTGTGGTGATTTCTCAACTTAAAACAGAAGGAATATTTGACCCAGCAATCCCATTACTGAGTGTATACTCAAAGAAATATAAATTATTCTGTCATAAAGACATATGTTCATCGCAGCACTATTCACAATGGCAAAGATATTGGATCAACCTAAATCCAAAGGTAGAATGGATTTAAAAATGTGGTATGTATTCTCCATTGATTACTACACAGCCATAAAAAAGAACAAGATCATGTTCTTTGCAGGGACATGGATGGAGCTGGAGTCCATTATCCTAAACAACTCAATGCAGGAACAGAAAACTAAATACTGCATATTCTCACTTATAAGTGGGAGCTAAACATTGAGTATACATGGACACAAAGAAAGTAACAGACCCTGGGGCCTACTTGAGGGTAGAAAGTAAGAGGAGGGAGAGGATAGAAAAACTACCTCTGGGGTACTGTCCTTATTACCTGGGTGATGAAATAATCTATACACCAAACCCTTGTGACCCACAATTTACTTATGTAAAAAACTTGCACATGTACACCTGGACCTAAAATAAAAGTTTTTAAAAAGTAACAGAGCACTCTTATTCTTCTGTTGTTATTTTTCATTTTCATGTAGAATGTAGCTCTTGAACTTATATAACTTTAAACCTTTTTTTTCATTTAAGTTTTATCTTAAAAACTTCTCTACAAAAATTTAACTATTTTCTGTAGAGAGATTTTCCCTGTATTCTTGGATCCATTTCTGATTCTTTTGAGACATGTTACCCACTCTGATATTAACATATTGTTATTATTATATGAGTTGTAAGAGCAGGAAACTGATTTTTGCTTCCTAAGGAGAAGTAGAAGGGATATGTGCCTACGCTTTTATAAAAATTTCCTTGACTTCCAACTTGTACTCCTGGCAGTATAAGTGCTATAGTAACATCTCTTCATGTAAGTGGGCTTCTAATGAACTAAAAGATATTTAGGCAAAACATAAATTTATAAATTTACAACTATCCTAAAAAATAAATCATTTACTTTTTTTTTTTTTTTTTTTTTTGATACGGAGTCTGGCTCTGTCGCCCAGGCTGGACTGCAGTGGCTGGATCTCAGCTCACTGCAAGCTCCGCCTCCCGGGTTTGCGCCATTTTCCTGCCTCAGCCTCCCGAGTAGCTGGGACTACAGGCGCCCGCCACCTCGCCCGGCTATTTTTTTGTATTTTTTAGTAGAGACGGGGTTTCACTGTGTTAGCCAGGATGGTCTCGATCTCCTCACCTCGTGATCCGCCCGTCTAGGCCTCCCAAAGTGCTGGGATTACAGGCTTGAGCCACCGCGCCCGGCATCATTTACTTTTTAATAAACAAAAGATTAGTTTCAAACTCCATCTGTCCAAGATAAAGAAATGTACACTCTTGTGTCAACTCTAACATTAACATTGATTTTAAAAGATTAATGCCCAAATTAAAAAGCAACTGAAAAATTATCACTATCAACACAATTTTTCTTATAGTTTTCAGCCATTTTACATAGCAATGATAATTAAAATGTTCTGTAAATTGATTCTTATTAGAAAAATGTGTAGAGTTATTGTTTGTTTATATGTTGAAAAGCTTCAATTTCAACCTAAATCATTTTACCTGTTTAGATCATAAAACAAATTTTCCTTTCTCAGAGATTCAAATTTAGGTCATTTATATGTAGTCTAATATCTCACACTGACAATTTTTTGCCACTACTAGTGAATATTGAGAAAATATTCATTTTGTTTCAAGAAAGACATGAATTTTAGTTAAGTTCAGTAGATCTGCAAAATTATTTCAGGACTCACTGAACATTGTTAAAGAACACAAGATTTTAATATTTTTCAGTAGTTCCATGGCATTTATAGCATTCTTAGCATTTTCTTCTATGTAGTTTACAGTTTAACAACTGTATCCATGACATTTCTCTTACAATCTTTTCCAGAAAACTAAGAATATTTTTAACATGCATCATGCAGTGAAACAAAGCAATAAGACAGTTTGTTGGCATAGAAGTAATTTTTTTTCTCTACCTGAAATTCTTCCTTGAAAGGTATAAAACCACAAATGCATTTTTGGAGAGTTGAAAGTTTAAAAATTATCTTTATAGATTTCAGTCTTTTTAGTTAAAGTATACCCAAAGTACTAATCAGGCAGTGTCTTTATATAACTAATGCAAATCTAAAAAGAAGTACTCAGAGTTGTTCAAATTTTGAAGTAATTGATGCTTGATATTATTAATAAGGTCTTGTAGTCCATGGGAAATTATTTGGTGACTTAACCAAAGGTCTTTCACATGTTGCAAAAGAAAGTTATTTTAAGTATTTCCTACATGATTTTCTAACAAAACTTTTATAAGTGAAATAATAATATCATTTACTGTCTCTATATCTAATTGAGATTTTATTTCTATTTTTTATACTTACTTTTTGTGCAAGAATCCAAATAACTTCTAGCTGGCCCAAGGTATAAGCTTATATGGTTAAAGATTATTTAAATAATTTTGTTGAATATTTAATTATAATTGCAAGGAATTGATTTCTTTTTTTTTTTTTACTATCGAGAGGAAACCTCTTATCAAAATCATTATGTACTTACTGAAAATGTTTCTTAGCATTGTCTACTATGTAGTTTGTTCTTTCCTTTCTTGAGCAACAAGAACTTTTCATTTGTTTGCTTTTTATCAGCAAATTTCAATATGCCTTCATAGTGAAATTTATGACGTACTTTGCTCTAATCACTTTTATATATGAGATACCTTGTTCCAATAATTTTCAGGTTATATTACTTGGTTCTGCATCTTCACTTAATACTGCATCAGTAACAGTTTTTTCTTTAAAATTTAAAAGTTGTCTATATATACTTTTTGAAGTATATAAATAGTTATTGCTAAAAATCTGTATTTGAATTTAAATACTAACTACAATTACATAGATATAATTTCAACTCTGGCTCTCTGCATAAATTATTCAAATAAATGTTTCGCAATGTTATTTCAGTGCATAGCAAAACTTATTTGATCAAATCAACCCATTAACACTGACTATATTAGTGATATATTTATGTGCAATACTAGATATAACACAAGTACCTAACTTGTACACACTGATACCGCAATGATCCCTTTCGTGATGCAATGGTTAATGTGAAATTTAGACCTACCAAAACAATAAAGATGTGCTTAACATAAAAAACTCACAGTGTTTCAATTTTTAATTTTTAAAGTTACATTTAAATGAATTAAATGAAATAAAATCAAAATGTAGTTTCTTATTTACACTAGCGAGAGTTTATGGGCTTAACATTCATGTGTGTCCAGTTGCTCTTATAATGAACCATGCAGCTCTGGTTATTTAAAGAGCATGTAAAATTTTTTTACATGGTTGAGTTGAAGATGAGAAAATTTCTCATCTGTACTTTCTCATTTGTAATTTTAGTCAATTGAATCTAAATGATATGTGGGTGGAGAAGGAACATAATCATGTCCTTGATGGTTCTTGATGACCACTCTAGGAATCTTTATGGCTGAGTTTGCAAATTTGTGTTGGGCCACATTCAAAGCCATTCTGGGCCACATGTGGCCTCTTGGCTGTAGATTGGACAAACTTGATTTAAATAATAAGCAAGAGACACCTTGAGACAGCGATGAGAATATTTTTAGGCAAATTTTAATGCTTTGGATTAAAGGCAAAACATCCTAAAGATGTATTAGCCCTGTTTACTTCTCTCTCACCACAAATCTGCATTTCCAATTTGAATAACTTCTCTTACTTTTCTGCAACTTTGTGTTTTTATCTTTTTTTGTTGTTGTTAAACAAAAACTTTCTCGAGCGCCCAATTAAACTAAATATAATTGTTTTCTTTCTGATGCTTTTGTAAATAATTGTTTTTGAAATATTTATTCAGGATAGACCGGGCAAATAAAACTTTGGATGGATAAAGATTAATGGGAGGTGGCAAATGGAATTACCAAAATATATAAGTTGCTCTCTGGGAATATTTTTACTGGAAGAGACAAATTCTGGTGCTTGCATGATTAATAGATATCATTAGTTTACGAAGGCCGAAAAGCAAGGTTATCTAATGGCCAATTCACTCTATAGAACAGGCCTGGCCAGAATCAATATGATAATGATCATTCGTTCCTCATTTGAGAGAAGCGTGAAGTGTAGTGCAGTGTCTGTGTATGTGTGCGGTGGTGAGGGCCAGGGGTGGGCTGGAATGGACCCAGAACAGAACAAACATAGGCATCATATGCAGGCTTTTATTTGTGGTATTTTCAAGGTATTTAATACCAGACAGACGACTTCAGCTTCATCTTCTTTGAGTCTAGTTGCTGTGGAACATAGTAGAGTATTAACAAATAAATGATAACAGAAGCATGTGTCCCTTGGGAAACCAGAGAAATAAAAATGAATGTTACCTTTTCCATTGTTGGTAAACAGACTGATGACCTCTGCAAATTTATGTAATGGAAATCTATTAAATAAATTAATTCTCCTTTACTATCTCTAGCAAAGCTTCCGTTCAACATGGAATATTTTCACACAATTGCCACAAAAAGAGAGAAATTACATAAAATAGCCTTTCTTAAAATATTAAATACTTCTTGAATTAGGAAATAAATATCTATGTTAAAATGTGTCTTACTCTCCTGGTCACCTTGGACAGACAACTCCTCTGGTCCCTTAGTGTCCTTATGTATTTAATAGTATCTACTGATATTTATTAGACATATATTAATATAAGAATTATAGAAGCATGTGGCAAAGAGCAGCCAGGTAGACAATGAATAAGTATAACTAAATAGCTATCATATTTATTTTTGTAGTCAATAATATTATTATTATTAGATAGTATAATTAACTCAAATATAGAAAAATAGTGAATCAAGTAGTATACTGTACATATGTGTGTATATACATATATATAACACATGTATGTGTATATTAGTAGATAGATATAGTATATGGTATTCTATAGCATGATTAGAGAGATCTATTATACTATTAAATATAATGAAAAACAGTTTATTTCTCCAAACTGTGAAATATGGTAGCAAGAGCACTACCCTTTTATCTGAAGTCTTGATTTCCACTTTAGCTTTATTATTTGTTAATTTTATGTTTTAGGCAAGTGATTTGCCTTCTGTTAGCCTCAGCTTCTTCTCCAGAAAAAATAGAATTAGTAATATGCTTTCTGGACTTCCAAAAGGCTTCTTGAAATATTTAAATAAGAAAATAGATAGAAAAGTATTTTATATTTATGTGAAACTTTCCAATATTTAAATATTATTATCAAAAATATTATTTTAGGTATGGAGAGAGGGTAAAACAGGTCACTAAGACTATATAGAATTAACATAGAAATTAAAGAAGTTTAAGGAACAGCTAGTATATATCCGTCAGAATGAAAAGAGGGATATTTTTACTCTCTTTAGATCTGCCTGGAGCAGGTCATGACAAATAGTAGAAAGGAAATCAAAATGGTTCCAGATTTAAATTCAAGTGCTGTCACTAACTAATGGCCTACTGGGTATAATACCTAGCTTACAGGGTTGTTTTAAATGTAAAAGAAAACGTGTTTTTTAAGCACTTAATACAGTGGCTGGCACATAGCTCTCAATAATTGTAACTAATAAAAATTAATTATGGAGTAATCCCACATGCACGTTAAAAAAATCTAGAGATTTACCGCGCTTTAGTCAATAAAAAGGCAGAATTTCAGAGATATGTGGATCATATGGCAGTATCTGTCCCAGTGATTCAGTATGGCAATACAGTCAATGCAACTATAATAAATTAAAACCAGATTCATCATACCTATAAAAGTAAATACAACCAGCAATAATGACAAATATGAATCACACTGTTAGAGTCTGCCTCTGAATCGAAATTACTTGGCCAGGTAGCACCTCACTAATTCTCCTACCCTCAAGATAAATGAACCAGTTTTATAATCTTAAGAGCACTGAATTATATTTCAGAAAATAATCAGAATTTTTGATAGAAAAGAACATACTTGAAATCTCCCTGATTCCAAAAGGCTTTACATTTCAATGCAAACCTGAGGCATTTTTAGAGGTCGAATTCTATTTATGGCTGGATTTTAAAAAAAGATTCTTGGTTAAAAAGTGAAGGATTGAAATGACTCATAAAAGGGCACTTGGACATCAAATGACTCTCACTAGACTGTATTTTGATGACTTTAATATTAATTAATCACAGACGTAGAGGTAAAATTTCCCTTGAAATACAGATGGAGTTTTTAAATTCATAGTATAATATGCTTGGAACAAATTGCCTTTGAGAAGGCAACTATAAAATTTAGGTATTTTCAAGTACTGTTTTGCACCAAACCTGACAGAAAACAGAGCACATTCTATAGAAGCAACCAGAAAAACAGATTTGTCTTTTACTAAAATTCTTTCGGATTTGCTCCTGGAATTTAATGATTAAAATTGGCCTGTGGAAGGCAGGATACCGGAGTCATGTAAAATGGGGGTTGAATTTGAAGATACACAAGTTTCACAAAGAGCTCTGAGAAGAGGATGGTTCTCTGGGGTGCTAGAGGAGTGGGGTATTTAATTTGGAAATGAATTTGAAGTAAAGCTTGTATGTAGACCGCATGGTATTTACACCTAAGCAAAACTGAGGGTAAGATTGAGTCCTCTACCCATGCAATATGAGAGCATCATGTATTACATGTTGAAAGTATTGAATCTACATGAAAGATTTCATTTTAGGGCATAAAAATAAATTGCTGCTCTGCCAAATAATCTTGAAACTAACCATATTTGGTGATAATATTTTTACAGGCAAATGTCTCTAACTATAATCAAAGATATTGTTGCACAATTTAGATAGAATATTGGAAACTAGAGAAATCCTGTGAAATTATTACTAGAATAGTTTTTCACATGCTCTTCCCTCTGGAGGATTTTTCCCATGAGTTTTCAGGCAAAAACGATGAAGAGGATGAGGAAAAGGAAAATGATCCTGAAGGGGGTGGTAATGATGGTGACAATATGATTATAGCTATGTTCTTTCATGAGTTGAACTAGTCAATAGCAAGTTTTTTATCTCAACTCTTTTCTAAACATTCATAACTTTTCTTGTACAGAAAATAACATATTTGTTACCTAATTTAATATTAGAGAATAATCCAACTGTGGATGCATAATTGAAAACGCCCAGTGCCTTATCTCAAATATATTTTTATATGGGTGCAGCCTACACAAATTCACTAGGAACACTCCATTCAGTAAGAAGAATTCAACATTTCCTAGCTTTTCTTTTATTCTTAGTACAGCAACCAATTTGTGTATGTTGTTCAACATTAGATCCAGTGTAATGCCTGCATTTTGAGACACTAAATTACCCCATAATGACACCAATAATTTGTCTAAACTTAGAGCCTTTAGTCAAAATTAACCTATTTTGTTTTCCCATCTATGGGAATCTTATTAGTGTGAAATTTTACTAGACTTATTGACCACTGAGTATTCTTTCTCCATACCCTTCTATCAAAATCTATTATTTTATTAGCCCAGCTTCTCTTTTTATTCCTTAGGTAAAAATGTCTGGTAGTTTAAAGTATGATCTTTTTTAGAGATAGTTGCATTTCAACATTTCACCAAGAGATAAAGCCTGTATTAAAATAATCAGGGAAATAAAATATCAGCAGCAAAATATAACATTTTGGTGGGGAAGGACATGAGCTGAGATTCCCTTAAGGTCAAAGTATAGGAGAAAACTGATTATTATACATATCTGGACTTTATTTCTGCTTCGTAACTTGATCTCCATATATATTAAGAAATACCTATGCCTCAGTAAGCCTTGTTGTAATGACTAGACAGTGCATGTGAAAATTCTAGCCAAGTCTTCGAAGATGGTAGGTTTTCAGTATATATGAGTATCCAGTTCTTCCCAGTACATTATGCCTGAAAAGCAGTTGCAAGCACCTGACTATGATTCAGTTATATAGGCAGAATGACTTCAACATTTTCTTTTTGTCCTAACAGATGGATGATATGTGGTTAGAAAGCCTAGAGATAGATTCTTTTTTGCTCAAATAATTTTTGGATATAAATCTTGTCTTCAAGTTTTCAGTATCATTAACTCATTCATTTCTCTGTTGTAGGCAAATTACTTTTTCTGGTTGGGCATGCTTCTCTTTATCTTTAGAGTTCAAACATTGCTAGGACTCTAAAATTCCATATACTCTTTTAATCTACATACACAGGACTTTCTTCAGTTCAGGGGATGTGTCTTTTTAAAAATTATTTCTTCCTTATCCTTCTTTTCTACTTCCATAATGTCTATTAGGGATATTACATTTCTAGATATACCCATCTCTTTCTTTATGATTTTAATCTCTTTATGTTTATCTCTGTATGATTTTTATCTCTTTATGTTTAAGTTAACCATATTCTTCTATTTATGTGCTTAATTGCTTTAGTGAAAAATCATGGTTTTAGCTTGAAGAGGTATACTTCAGGACAAGAGAGGGCTATATTTGAATCTATAATTTAAAATCTCTAAGCCTCTTATGAGTTTTCCTTTTTAGCTTTATATATAAAGAGTATAACATATATAAAATCCACACTTGTAAGTGAACAACTAAATTTATATTACATATATGTATATGTACCATATATATCTCCAAGTTGTAATCAACACACAGAAGAACATATAGAATAATCACCCCAGAAGCTTCTTTTATTCCTTACGTGGTCCTGCCCTCCACAACTATCATTCTGATGTCAGCCATCATTGAATGGTTTTGCCTCGTTTTGATTTTCTATAAATAGAATCATATAGTAGACACTTTTTTTTGTATCTGGCTTATAGAATTATGTTTACAGTATTCATCCACATTGTTCTACACAGCAATACTTTACCATTGCTGTGTTTTACTCCACTGTAAAAAGGAAACATACATACATACATTAATAAAACATCTATATATTCTACTATTGATGGAGAGTTAGGTTGCTTCAAGTTTTTGGTTATTATGCACTATGTACATTTGGTACATATTTTGTGGAAAACGTGTTTCTCATTACTGTCAGAATTCTAGAGTAAAATTGCTAGACCATTTTGGATAGACATTTTCACCACTAGAAGATAACATCACTTTTCTATTGTGATTGCATTAATTTTTATTCTTATCATCAGTGTAAAAAATGAATATTAAATATTCTTATTATTTTTAATTCAATTTAATTTCTATTCTCCCTTAAAGTGCCTGTTAAGACAGTGTCTTTTCTGTTATTTCTGACGAATCTGATTTATTGCTGTTGAGATTTTTTAATGGATTGTTATTATTTTTTGCCAACATATGAGGACTCAAGTCTTATTGAAGTTCCCTAAGTGGCAGGAACTCAAGAAGAAGTGGAAAAGGAGATGTTCTCTTTCCATGTGGGCTGTTGATAGAATGAACAGGTCACATGACTGCTGAGGCACCTGGAAGATGGCACCAAACTCCCTTGCTTACGTGTACTCTTCAGTTTTAGGGTCATAGAAATCTTAGTCTATCTTAAGTTAGTTTTTGGCTTAGGCAGACTAAGCACAATTACACTGGGACAATGTCAGCCTCTACAGTGAGGTCAGCAGGTAACTGTAAGCCAAAGTCTTCCTATCATGAGGAAATGTTTTCAACCCTCTTCACAAGGCTTTAATTCTAGAACTCAGGTGCCACCCTTATTCATAAGTAAAAGAACCACACTATTCTTTCCATTTAACTATAGTAAGCTATTGATGTTTCTTAGAGCAATATTTCTTTCAGCGTGGTAGTTACACTAACAAACCTGCCCCCTCTCTCGAACACATTCTACGTTCTGCATTTCTTTCAAATGGCCTAAAATTTTTATTTTTTATTTAGTGCTGAGAAGAAGCAGTAACATTTTATGCTGATTAATTTATTCAGTTCCCATTAGAATGATTTGCTCTTTTCAGAGATAACTACTGAATTTCTGTGATATTGAAAGAAGAGATATTTCAAACTGCCCCTTGTACCTGTTTGACTTATACAATGACAAGCAAAAATGTCATATGTATTTGGACAGCCAGAGAAGATCATATGTAGTTGGACAGCCAGAGAAGAATGTCAGTTGTTAAGTTCAAATGGTAATGTTTGCTTGATATCACCCTAAGTTCTCTTGCTAGCCGCTGACTTTTTAATAATATTGTATTATAAACAAAATGCAGTCAAATGTTGATCTCTGGAGCCACTTGAGGTTTTACAGCTTTCTGAAACCTATCATAAAATGTAGGCTTGCATATTTCCCTTGATATATTTTTTGTAGCTCAGTTTATAGATAGTTTATAAATCACTATATATATGTGCAGAAATATGGATGAATTATAATCACACATATTCCTTCTTCCATTATATAATTCTAAGAATAATTTAGCCAATGCTCTTTACACGATTTGGAGATTAATTTTACTTGCAATCAGTTTTGGTCTAGAATATTAATTCAAGATGTTCTCTATTCTAGCCATCTTCCAAGAGTAAGAAGTTTTAAATCATAAGCACATAAACCTGAAACTATCCCAAACAGTAATTCATTAATCACATGCTCAGAAAATATCTCTCTATTTCAGGGCTTTGGAAGTGGAAAATATGTATGTAGAACAATAGAGGCTCATGATAGAATGAAACCCTAGAGGTCATCTAAAGTTAACGACCGATTCATTGCTTGAATGTTGTCTACAATCTCAGCCAAGGGTTGAAAATTTCCAGGGTGCTCTGAAAAAGTATAATTCTCTCAACATTGAAGTAAAATCTTGCTTCAGGAAATGGTTACTGTGGTCCTAATTGTACCTTCAGGACCAAACAGCACAGGTTAAAACTTTCTTGCAATGATAACTGTACTGATATTTAGGGCCATTCTTCAATCTCCCTTGTGACTTGCCTTCCTGGTTTATACTCCAGTTCTCTAATCAGTTTCTTATACATTAGGTTTTGATTCACTTGTCAGTTGACAGCATCTTCTCTATACACTATAGTTTGTGGCAAAAATAAACATTGCAGATGTAGTTTTAAGCTGTTCATGAGAAACATGCCTTCTTTATTGACACTACACAGTCTTGGAAGTGAGCTAATTTTGCATTAATACTTTAGCAAAAGCAAAAATGTACATATGAACATATAAAAATTGTTCACTTATGCAAATATTAAAACATCTACATGTGTTTTACCTATTGTTTTTAAGCCATATTTTTATCATTTTAAATTGAGAAGTTTGTGAGATGTTAAGGTCAGCATTAGTGGATGGCAGTAAAGGATAGATTCAGAACTGATTAAATGCAAATATTATATTTAATATATTTTATCTTCTTAATTCAATCCATTGTTTTACTCTGTTGATATCCTGTTGGATTCTAATTGAGTCCTTCTTTTAGCTTTATATGATCTGAGAATTTGGTAAGTGTTTTAGCAGTACCCTTATGTAAATCCTTAATTTAGAATTGTTCAAGAGAGCACAGTTTTAAACAGAATTATTTTTAATTTATGTATAATCCATAATCCATATACTTTGGATAAAACCATTTAGTCAGTTGTAAAACCATCCAAATAGCAATATTTGTTTATTTTATCTGCTCTGATAAGAAAATTTCTTAAAATGTTCTGCAGTTCTGAGGAGATCTCATGGCATCATGGCATGTCCCTGATTTCTAGTGTGCTTTTGACGGAGTTGGCCAAGGAGAAGGATGCTTTCTTCATCACAGCTTTATACCTGTTTCTCCTAATGCATTATGTGTTTTTGAAGAAGACAAATTTCCCAGATAAAAGTGGGCCACCAATCTAAATATTTTCCATCTAGAACATTCAAATAATTATAAAATCGAATTCACTAACATTTATATTTTTATCAAGTTATCAGAAAAAATTCACATTAATCAAATACAAACTCTTCCTATTTCCAAGTTTTCTCAGTTCTTGGAATATAAGTCCCACACCATTCAGAAATTTAGATTAGCATTCACTTAACAGTGCTATGGTTTGAATGTGTGCCTTCCGAAATTCAGGTGCTGTCAATGTCATAGTTTTAAGAGATAGGATCTCTAAGAGGTTAGATCATAAGGGCTACTCCCTTTAGGATTGATCCATTTCAAAGAGGCTTCATGTAGCATTTGGTTCTCTTGCTCTTCTTCCTTCTACCATATGAGGGCACAGCATTCTTCTTCTCTGGAGAATGCCTGTAGCTTTCATAAGAAAACTAAACCTACTAGCACCTGGAAATTAGACTGTCCAGCTTCCATAATTGTGAGAAATAAATTTCTGTTCTCAATAAATAAATGAGAATAATAACAAACTGGAAATAAATGACCCAGTCTGTGGTATTCTCTTATAACAGCACAAAATTAACTAAGACCAAAATTGGTACTGGGAGTAGAGTTTCAATATAACACATACCTGGAAATGTGGAAGCAGCTCTGGAACTGAGGAACAGGTAAAGGCCAGAACAGCTTTTAAGCAAATGCTGGACAAAATCTATATTGCCATAAATAGATCGAAAAGGGTGATTCTTGTAGGAGCTCAGAAAAATAGAAGAGTTGGAAAAGTCTCATTCTTCTTAGAGATTATTAAGATAGTTGGGACAGTGAAGACTCTTTGGATGAGGTCTCAGACAGAAATAAGAAGCAAGGTATTGGAAATGGAAAGAAAGGCCATCTGTGTTTCAGAGTGGCAAAGAACTTGGCTGAATTATGTTCATGACCCAGAACTCTGTAGAAGAATTGAAGAGTTTAGAATTAAAATATTTGGCAGGAGAAATCTCTAAGTAGCAATATGTTCAGGGTGCTGCATGATTTCTCTTAACTGCTTATAGTAAAATGCAAGAAGAGAAAATATTAAAGATAGAATGTATAATTAAAAGGGAAACAAAACATGAATATTTGGAAAATTCTTAGCCTGCCTATGTAAAAATATATATTCAAAAATGTTTAGGAGAAAAAGTCAAGGATATGGCTAAGCAATCATTTGATAAGGACATTACTATGAATAGATTGATGCCAGATGCTATCTATAAAATTTTTTTTTTAAATAACCCCAAGGACTTTTATATATATTTGAGACTGCCACAAGCCCAGGAGCCAGGACCCTGAGGGCAGAATGGTTTAAAGGGAGGGGCCCACGGCATATATGGATGTTGGGCCACACTGGTCAGGCCACCTCAAGTCTCTGCTATCCACATTTTGGTAAAGCACTCCTCAGTTGTCCCAGCTATGGCTCAGGTGGGCCCGGGTGTGGCTGGGGTTGCTGATCTCGAAGGCACACTCAGTGAGCCTTGGAAGCATTCACATGGTGCTAATTTCGCATGCACACAAGAGCTATGGAGTCATAACTTCTTCCACCTGGATTTTCAGTGATGCCTCAGAGAGCTTCATGGCTCAGGTAGAGACCTGCCTCAAGGATAGAGACACAACAGAGTCTCCACTAAGGCAATGCCCAGTGGAGCCATGGGGTCAAGTCCACTGTAGTGAGCCCCTACTAGGGCAATGCTAAGTGGAGGCATGGAAGCAGGGCTACTCCCCCAAACCCCAGTCCTGCAGAGCCACCAGTGTGCAGTGCCAAACTGGAGAGCTGCAGGCACCTGATTCCAACCCATGAGAGCTGTGGCATGAGCTGTGCCGAGCAAAACCATGTGGGTGGGGCCTCCAGGAGCTTTGGCAAACCAACCTTCACCCCAGTGTGTCTGGAAGGTGGACATAGGGTCAAAGAAGATGATATCTCCAGCCATAAAATTTAACGTCCTTTGTCCTGTTGGGTTTTGGATTTACTTAGGACCTGTTATTCCTTTCATAATTTATATTTCTCTCTTTTGGAATAGAAATGTCTGTCCTTTGCCTGTCCCACCATTGCACATAACTTGCTTGATTTCACAGGTTTGAAAGCACAAGACTTGCTTGATTTCACGGGTATACAGCTAGAAAACAATTTGCTTCCAGATAAAACACACCCTTGTGTCTCACCCATATGATGTTTAGATGAGACTCGGTGGATGCTGGAATAAGACTTTGAGCAGGGGCTACTGGGATGAAATAAATGTATTTTGTGTCTGAGAGGGACATAAATTTGTGGGGGATAGGGGCTGAATGCTATGGTTTGAATGTGCACCCTCCAAAATCCAGATGTTGCCAATGTGATAGTATCAAGAAGTGGAGCCTTTAAGAGGTGATTAGGTCATGAGGGCTCCTCCTTCATGATTGGGATTAAGGCAGTTTTAAAAGAAACTTAACACACATTTGACTCTCTTGCCTTTCCACCTTCTGCCAGTAACAGCCCAGATTTTCTTTCCTCTGAAGGATGCAGCTCTCACCAGATAACTGAACCTGTCAGCACCTTAATCCTGGACTTGCCAGCTTCCGGAACTATGAGAAATAGGTTTCTATTCTTTATAAATTACTCAACCTGTGATACTCTATTATATCAGCACAGAATGAACTAAGGTAAGCAGATAATTTATTGCCTAATCTATGAGATAATTAAAAACTGGTGATTTTGAAACACAGGCTACTATTCCTGTCCTCAAGAAATGTATCATCTTGAGTAAAAGATTAGAAGTCAGTGTGACTATTTAGGAATCAACTTATGTGTCCATGAATGGATGATTGGATTAAAAAATGTGATATACACATACCCTGGAATACTAATCAACCATAAAAAATAAGGAAATCATGTCTTTTGCAAAAACATGGCTGGAAGTAGAGGTCATTATCTTAAGTGAAATAACTCAGAAACAGAAAGTCAAATTCTTCATTATAAGTGAGAGCTAAATCATGTGTACACATGGAAATAAAATGTGAACTAACAGACATTGGAGGCTTGGCAGGGTGGGAGGTTGAGGGGATGTGAGGGATAAATCATGTTTATAGGAACAATGTGCACTATTAGGGTGATAGTAAAAGCCCAGACTTCATCATTGCATAATATATATGTGTAACAAAACTACACGTGTACCCCTACATTTATGCAAATAAAAATATAAACACGTAGCTTATGAAGACAGCATTAAAGTCAGATTGCTCTGATAGAGGAATTTTGGGAGTGGGTTGATTTTATAAAAGGAACATCTTATAAGTCAACTTCCTTGAGGTTTAGAATTTCAGGAAGATAGAAAAAGGGATCCAAAGAGAAATTTTAAAGACTTTGTTTTTCTTCTTCATCTTTTTTAAAAATATGATTCAACTCAACTACTGTAATTCTTTCAAGTATTTAATAAATAATTACACTTCAATGTTTTGTTTTGTTGGTTTTTTTGATGTATTAATCTGCTAAAGCTACTCTCAAATGATGGCCAGGTGAACTTAGGTGACATTTTTATCTTGGCCATGTTCTAGAATAAATTCTCTTTTGTTTTGAGTTATGTATGCATCCATATCTCTATGTCACTTCCAATGTATCAATAACCCACAAAACAATTACTTTACTTTGCTTTTCCAGTGTGGAATTCTTATTTTTTAGGGGCAACTTCTGGACTCTGGGAAGTGTTAACACTAAGGTCAATAGTGGCAAGGTGACAGTAAAATTGACGAGTATAGACAAGGTGTTGTGACACCCTGGATATCGTTTCTAAAAATGTATCCTTTTTTTGAATTGGCCTTGTAGATGCTATCTGCAAGAACTTCCTCCATGAGTCGGCCACCAATGTAATCCATTTGTTTTCAGCTTAGGAGTTGTTTAATAATTAAAGATACTCTTAGTCATTCCATTTAGTACTGAGAAGACTGCAAATGAGAAAAGGGATCACCAATATTTCTGAACTTCATACCTCTATAAAATAATATGTACATGACTATTTATTGGAATTTTATGAAACCAAATTATTACAACACTTAACAATGCCCCAGGCATTCTTTTAGACATTTTACATCTATTTACTTTAATCCCCACAATGCTCATCTAAGGTAGCTATTATTTTCCCCATCTTGTAAAACATTGAGGTTCGTGGAGTTTATTAAACAAGATATCTTGTTTCAAGTCGTACAAATGTTAACTATTAAAGTCAGAATTTCTAAAGAAGTTCATTGTTAATTTCAAAGTACCTGTCTTTTCTGTGAGATGTATAAATTTTTCTCTGGAAGGTCTGTATTATCTATGAATAAACCATCTTATATATTTCATAGCCTTATTACTACAGTTTCCATTTATTTTATACTTAAGGGTCCTTTATTTAAATATCTGTCAATTCTTTCACATCATTTCAATTTTGGGGGATTGATTATGAAATATTTCCCCCAAAAAATGGAATAGCAGAGACTATCAAAGAACATAAGAAGCTTGCTTTTTCTCATTGATTTGTTCATTGTTTTCTCAAATGGGAGAATATTGGAAAAAACGAGAGAGGATTTATAGTTCAGTCGAGGGTCAGAAGATTTTTGTAAATCCAGACCTCTTTAAGCAACTCTTAAAGTAGGTTAAATGTTTCACAAAGCCCCAAAGAGCATGGTAAAATCCTGCCCTTCAAAGAAGTTTAATATTATTAGAGTGAGGAAAAATTTAACCTCAGATGGGAAAATGTACACATTTTAAGCATTCAACCATTATTTCTGATGCAGACATATCAAAGCATCAATGAATACTATAAGACATATTAAACAAAGCATCAGTCTCCTTCATTACTCCCCCCATCCTGTCAAATTTAACATTGTACTAGCTAAATAAAGTGTTTATGGTGGTGTTTCTTAAACATTTTAAAATTTAAGGCATTATCAAATAACTACTACATCAGATGAGGATTTAGTTTTTCTTACAGTTCTACCATAATACAGATATTACTGAATTCCATATATATATAATAATTTTGGTTTAGATCAATATTCAATATTTATTTACTGTATTACCATGGCTAAATAAGTGACTTACATACACAAATGAGCCATATATCACATTTTACTTACTTATTTTTCTCTTAAAATTGTATTTTGCTTAGTTTTTATTTTTAACCAGTAAGTATTACTATGCTATTCCTTAATTTTCTTAAGATTCTCTCAGTAGATTGGTGAGATTGTGTTAAGTTCTTGATCAATTCTGTCTTCTTATAGACCTCTTTCTGAGATCCTTTGACTTGCTGTGAGAGGGTCAGGTGCCTATCACTGTGTAATTTTCTTTTTCTTTCTTTTTTTTTTTTTAGGTGAGCCCATTCTCAGGTAGATTCTTGATGAAGGACACTTGTACAAGTGTGATCATGTCTTCTGACCACCTTCACAATTAACTGGTGGCTTTCTTGAATAAAGAATTCCACCTTTTGTCCAGAGATTCTCCCTGTCTCTCTTTTCTTCTCTCTCTGTTTCCTCTACTTTTTCTTTTCTGTTTGCTTGCCTTTGTTTCTGCTTTTCATATAGTGTCAGTTTTGTGAATCCTCAGACGTCTGCTCACCCGTAACAGTGGGGCACTAAAGCCATCCCGGAGTCTGTGCACTCTTGGGGCTTGTTGATGTGAAATATGTGGACCGGGCAATTCCAGTGAAGACAACATCTTTCTTAAGTCTTTAACCAGGGATTCCCAAAGATTGCTCCCCTCTCACTCTCAGAAACAAAGGACATCTTCCCTCCAAAACTTTTAAAGTGCAAGGTTTAACTGGGTTGAAATTGAAAAGACAAAAGGTTGGTAGTGAAAACTAAAGACAATAGAAAAGTTATAAGATATATTCATTTCCCTCTGTGGTACTCTCCAATAAGAAGCACACAGAAATAAAATGCATGTGGGTGGTCCATTACTCAGAGATTGCTTCTCTTAATTTAAGAGATTGGTGGTGCCCACACTGTTTATTTTAGCAAGTACTGTCATTATTTTTTGATGTTCTTAATTATATCAACTCTAAAGTAAATTCTCATACTTCAGTCAGACATGGTAATAAAGCAAAATATTCCTCGATTTTTTTTCCCTTCCATACAGAAATTTGGAATTCTAAATAAAAAGATTTGGAAGAAGTGAACAACATTCAGCTCTACTAGCTCTGCTCATTTTCTGTAATATAAACGGCAGTAGGAGTGGTGAAGTTATTTAATTATATATAATGGTTCATCAAAATTGCCAATTATCTCTAATGATATACATGCATAGAAATGAGTTTTGAATGCAATTTATCTTACAGTCATTCACTGTTATAACTTAGGTTTGTGTTCCTTACTCTGTCACTGTTGCAGGAAGCTCTTATGTAAAAAGAAATTGCAGTGTCTATCTTTCTGTTTAGCATAATGTGGCTTACCAAGAAGAGATTGTTTCAATATAGCCAGCTGTCTATTAAAAGCTTTTATCTTCTGAACACTGTTTAGAAACTGTTTAGTTATTTGTTGGGTTAGAGACAGTATATGCAAGATATCAAGTACAGTGTTTTGAAAATAGCTAAAACTAGATAGTTTATTGTTGCTATTATCATTATTATCATTATTTTTATTGAGCTCTACATATTAAAACATATCTTACATTAAATAATTTTGAAGATATGCATGATTAAAATTCATTAATCACTTTCTGACATAAAGTCAGAGATTAGCTATGAGGAAAGGGAGAAATTTCTAAAAGCATGCCTATTTGGAGGGAAAAAATAACAATATTGCACATGGCACCTTTTTAAATTGATGATATGGTGCTTTCTACACAGGTTAAGCCAAAATAGATAAGTAAGATATACCCATATGTATGGGGTTCCTGGCAAAATGTAAGTTGCCACCCACGTCTAATGAGCACTCAGGTTTCCAAAGAATTTTAGAGTGTGATTATTAATACCATCATGATATTTACCTGGCATTCAAGGTCCAGCTTAAATTAATATAAGAATCTAGGCAGACAGCTTATCATGGTGTTCCAGACATGGATAAATGTCTTGTAGAAAACTCTTATGTAGGAAGAAATTGCAGTGCCTATCTTTCTGTTTACACAAAGTGGCTTTCTGTTTAGCATAAAGAGATTGTTTTGTTTCAATATACTCAGCTGTCTATTAAACAGCTTTTATCTTCTGAAGACTGTTTAAAGAGTGTTTTGTAAAACAATCCAGAAAACAGTGAAAAATAGTCTCTGCATTATTTACTTGGCCTATGGAGATACAGCTGTTAAAAACAGCAATTAAAAATAACGAAACAAACACATGTATACAATTACTATCAAGCTAACGTAGAAATGATGAAGCAAAAATACCTGGTAAAAAGTTGAGGAAATGGAATACCATCGCACAACTAGGAAAGAGGGAGCACCTCCGGAGAAATGGTTTCTAAGCAAATTCTGTAACAGAAAGTTTCCCAATATATTCATATCTTTTTAGTAGAAATTTAGTTCATTCTTAAGACATGCCCTATATAGAAAAAGAGCTTCCAGGATACAATAAAGGAAGTAGAAGGGTTTCATAAACCTTAAAGTAGGATTAGTTTCTTTGAAGAAGTTTTCATTAGGGTAGAGAAAATTCATGACAATTATTTAGAGTGGGTATCACCTTGAAAAGTCTTGGTGGTCAAAATAACAATTATTCTACAGATGACAGATGAAAACTATGGAAAAAGTTTGAAAATCTCCTTTAAGATACATTCATTATATTCCACGAGAGATGCTCAGACATTTTGAAAAGTAATGCCTTTTAAAAACTGAGAATCTAAAACCAATTTCAAATTATTTTTTAAATTTTACAGTATTTTTTGACCGTATATGGCATGTGTTGACTATATTTTTATTGTTAAAGGTGATTTTTACTTGTAAAGGCATACTTTAAAGTATACCAACCTATGCCTTGAACTATGATTATTACTGCAATTTTGTTTTTTATTCCTCTTTATGTATCATAAATAAATGGATTAATATCTATCTATCTATCTATCTATCTATCTACCTACCTACCTATCTATCTATCTATATTTAAAGTATGACCTCACTCCTATGGCCATTTTTAAATCCTAAATTTACAAAATGACTCCGCAATGATTGTTGACAGGATAAACTTGCAAGGGTTAATTAATTTCTAGAGAGAGATTCAAAGTTACTAGTTATTTGTGGATTTAAATTCAGCTGCATTATAGTATAAAACCATGATATATGCTATTAATATTTCACAACTCCTGAGGATAAAATAAAATCTTCATAACATGCACCATACAATACTTTAAACATTTTCTTATGTTTTTCTGAAATATGTATTCTTTTCTAATCAACCAAAATTATATAAAACAATAAAAGACTCCCCTTATTTCATGTTATATATAGATGCCTTATGTTTATATGATTTAATTGTCAAGTAATAACTATTAGTAACCCCATTTTAGGGGCAGAAATTGAGCCTAAGAAGCAGGTTAGTGTGCCCTTCAGTGTGTTGTATTGGCTAAAGGTCATCTTTATCCATGTTTAATTGTTCATTTTGTTTCTTTGGCCTGCCATCTGAAATATATTTATCAATAGGTATTTATGTTAATCTAGCTTACAAGAAATAAGAAAGTTTTCTGTCCTGTAATTCTACCTTAAGAAGTATGTTTCACAAATTAGTTGTCTCAAAGTCTAGCGCTATGGGCCAAACAATGGTCCTCACTTAATTCTATTTCTTTGATGTCTTTATTTACATCTTATTTTTAAATAATATGTCCCAAGAGATTAACAAATGACAAAAAAGAAAGGAAGAGTTTTAAATATTATGCTCTACACTTAGCAATAAACAAGAAAAACATATTTACAATTTAATGAGAAAAATCAATGACTCTGTAGATTCTGATTCTCTTCTTTTCCCAAAATGTTTATTCACTAATTGTCACAGTAGACTCCTACCAGGAGATTTTGCCAAGAAATGTGTCACATATATACTCAGCAGGGTGAAGTCGAGAAATAAAATAAATATAGTTTGACATACAAAGATATTTCTTTCAAAAACATTTTATAAATCTTTGAACATTTCTGGGAGCCTATTTGCCAATTCTATTTGACCAAATAATCTGAAATTCCGTAATTGTTCACAATGGGTGGCTTCAGATAAAAATCTAGACTTTGCTAAACTAGAGTCATCTTCAGCTTCTTCCTTGTACTACACATGGTTTTGGGTAACAGGATAAGTTCAGATAATGAAATTAGTCTTTAGGCTTGCAACAGATGCTATTTGCTATGGGGAGGAAGAGAGAGAGGAAAGAAGCAAATGAGTTTATCATTAAAAGTAGACAAATAGGTTTATAGTGCTCAGAATTTGAAATAAAATTCTGTACAAATTTAAGTGTTAGAAATTCATTAAATTTTACGTTCATTGGATCACAGAAAATGGAGACTCGATTTCTCCTAAATAAATAGAATGAACAGCCCTAACCATTACTGCCATTGCACATATTTTCTGATTAAGCCTCTGGAATTCTTGTGTCCATCATCACAGAAGTTGTAAAACAATTAGGGAAGCTCGGGATATATTTCTAATTCCAATATCCGTCATCCAAGTGTTGGATCTTTGAAGGGAAAGATTTCACTCCAATCATTTCAGACCTACTGTGCCTTTAATGGTTGATGCCTTCCATAAAACAGTACAACAGCAAATGCTTGATAAAGTTCAATTTACCTTTCATAATTCAGAGATGTACGTAAAACAGATGATTTAATTTTTATCACACCTTCAGTAAGTAGGCACTATCCCCATTCAAGAGATTCTAAACAAAGGCCTAGGAATGTTAAATGTCTTGCTCACACAAGCTCAATTCTGTCGGATTCCACAAGCTGTACTAAAAATACTATGTCTAAATGACTTTTACTGGAGTGTAGGCCAGAAATGTGTCTTAGTCTGACTCAACTTGACATATGTAAGAATGTTTTCTAAAACTGAGATATAAACATTCCTGAAAATTAAGAAATACTAGGTTCAGGGCTTACTAGGAGTAAATTTTTTTTTAATCATATGGTTATATAGCTGGGACATTTGAATCTACACTCAAAGGGTATCAGTAGTTGCCTAAGGACAGAGGGAGTAAAATGAGAAGGGCCAGTAGGCATAAATAATAAATGAGCATGAGGATACATTGGAGGGTGATGGATAGTTCATCATCTTGATAGTCATTATGATTTCACAGGTGTATGCGTATGTCAAAACATATCAAATTATATATTTTAATGTGTATAGCTAATTGCATGATGGTTATATATCAGCACATCTGTTTTAAAAAAGACACTACTAGGAGAATGAAAAGACAGGCCATAAATTAGAAGAAAATATTTGTAAATTACATGTTTGATAAAAGGTTTGCATCCAGAATAATTTTTTTAACTTTCAAAACATTAAGAAATGAGCTAAATATTTCAATAGATACTTTTACAAAGACACATGGGTGCCAAATAAATACACTATACAAGGTCCAAAATCAGTAGTCATTAGGTACATGCAAATTAAGACCTAAGTTAGATACTCTTATCACTTATCCTTGAGAAAAGAAAGAAAAAGAAAAAAAGTGGGGAGAATTTGACAGTACTAAGTAGTTGTGCTGAGGAAGTGGAGGAACTGGAACTTGTTACACTGAAAGGAGAATTACAAAGTAGTATAGACTATATGTCAAACAACTTGATGCTTTCCTAGAAAGTTAAGCAACTGTTTAACATATGGCCAGCAATCCCAGCTCTAAGTATTAACTCAAGTGAAATTAAAACTTATGTTCATGTAGAAACACGTATACAAATGCTTATAGTAGCTTTATTTATAATCTCCTCAAACAGGAAACAAAGCAAATGTTCACCTTGTGAACAGATAAACTGTTGTACAACCATACAATGGAACTGCAAAGCAATAAAAACAAATGCATTTCTGACACATGCAATAACATGGATGAAGCTTAAAGGCAATATACTAAGTGGAAAAAGCCAGAGTTTTACATACTGTATGATTCCATTTGTTTGAAATTATGCAATAGGCGAGACGTTACGGGCAGAAAATAAATCAATGATTGCCAGTGTCTGAGAAAGGATTACTACAAATAGGATAAGAGAATAAGTTTGGATAATGAAATCGTCTTGTATCTTGAATACGTGTTGGTTACATGACTCTATATATGTAACTCATGGAACTGTAATTTGCTTTTGGTGAGATAAACTGTAAGTTACCTCACCAAAACATGAACAGATTCGTAGAAAATCGGATGCTTATGACTGATAGAAAGGAAGAATTAACATACTTATCAGTTACTGTATCCTTCCTTATATTTGCTTACCTGGGTTTTTGTAATAAACTACCACAAACTTGACGACTTTAAACAATGGATATGTATTCTCACCATTCTGGAGGCTAGAAATCTGAAATCAGATGCTGCCTTTTGAAGGCTGTGAGGAAGAATCTTCCCATGCATCTGGCATCCATAAATCTTCTCTTCCCTCAGCTTCTAATGTCCCCAGCTGGTTTATTTTTTGTTGTTGTTGTTGTTATTTATTTATGTTTTAATTTAGTTTTGGGTTTTTTTTTTTTTTTTGCTTATGGCAGCATAACTCCAATCCTTGCCTCTGTCTTCACATGACTTTACTCTCTGTCTCTGTGTGTCCTCTCCTCTTCTTATGAGGAAACTAGTCATAGGATTTAGGAACTAATCCAATAACTAGTTATGTTTATAAGGACCTAATATCCAAATAAAGTCACGTTCTGATGTTCCAGGTGCACATAAATTTGAGGAGACAGGGAGGGCACTATGTAACCCACCACAATTCTCATGGATGGTATACAGACACAGTTACATTTGGAATAGCAATTTGATATACATATATATATTTTAGGAATTTTTCTACATAGTTAATTACTTTAAAGAAAAATATGAATGCTTGAGATCCCCATAGACTAATTGCTTATAACAAATTTTTAATTGGCAAGGATATACACAAGAAGGGCTAGGTTCAACATCCAAATGTAGCAGTTGGGGTACATTTATCAAAAGATCAAAAAATTTCTAACCAGAAATTGTGAGACTATTTCAAACAATGTTAGCTGGTTTTATGAAAATGTCAGAGAACCATTTCATATTTGGTCACAATTTCTGTGCAGCTTTTGTTGAGAAGCAATAATTTCAGTAATTCTGGTTAAAATTACTTCATCTGCTAATCTCCCCACACCCCATCTGGTTCTAGTATTCTGGCCAAATTCCTACAGAAAAAATAATTATGTTTACAGAACTCCTCCCTGAGAATAAACAGATAAACTTACTTCCTAATAAAAACATAAATATTTCTTCATAGTCATCAAACACCAATTCATACATTTTTGTTCCTATATAAAAATTCAACCCTAATTCTTCACCTTTAGCTAAGAGAGTGAAGCAGAAATGATGTTTTGGCAATACCAAGCCTGTGCCTCCACTCTTTTTATCTCTTGGAACCCAGCCTAAATAAATCAGTACAAGTCTATTGTACAATGAGAGACATACTGCCTATTTACCTCATCTTTCCCATTGAGAGACAATGATTCCCAGATATGTTAGTCAGGCCATTCCAATCTAGCAAACTTTGGCCCGTATATGAACAAGTTCAACCAAGATCAACCAAGTTTGGCTCAGATCAGCAGACTTGACAGTTTACTTAGAGATATGAGAGCAATGACAAGTGCTCATTGTTTTTGTTGTTGTTGTTGTTGGTTGTTTGTTTGTTTTGAGATGGAGTCTCAGTCTGTCACCCAGGCTGGAGTGCAGTGGCGCAATATCAACTCACTGCAACCTCCACCTCTTCGGTTCAAGTGATTCTCCTGCCTCAGCCTCCAGAGTTGCTGGGACTACAGGTGCGTGCCACTATGCCTGGCTAATGTTTTGTTTTTTTGTTTGTTTGTTTGTTTCAGTTGAGATGGGGTTTCACCTTGTTAGCCAGTATGGTCTCAATCTCCTGACCTTCTCCCAAAGTGCTGGGATTACAGGCGTGAGCCACCGCTCCCAGCCAAAAGTGCAAATTGTTTTAAGCCACAAGTTTCACAGTGGTTTGGACTCAATGCATATTGATATAATAGGGTTAGCAATATCTATAAATACCAGGAAAAAATAGTTATTGAGTTCTTGTTATTTCAATGGCAATATGCTTCCACATTTTATTTTAGGAGAGATATGCAAGAAATTGTTAGTGTGTTTTTAATAAAAGCAAAACTTTTCAATTCTTTTCTAAACCAATGTACCCAATGGTCAGTCATTTGCTTCTGATTCTCTCTTTGATATATGATTTTTATCAAATTGAGATTCTATAATTTGTTTAAGCTAAAAACTATTTTTTTCTTTTCTACTTTTTGTGTATATTCTCTTACTGTTCAAAATATGACCATGACAAAAGTACTGAGTGCTTCCTATGGCAATATCCAATTGAAACATTCAACTAGGATACCAAAATTATCTCATTCAGATTATGGGATGAAAAGATGTGACAGAACCTATGATCTTACAATTTGTCATTCAATTGGTCATGCCTCTGCTTTTCTTTTCTCTTTAGTCATCTAAAATGTTTGGCTAATTCTCCTTCCATTTCACCCTTAACCTGTAATCTTTTCAGTCAAAGAATCTTTCTACAGTGATGTTCATTTTCAAACAATGTATTTGTACCTTTCAGGTTATGTCAAATTGTAGCCACTAAATTGTTTTTTTTCCTATGCTAATTCTAACACAGACTATGCTTTTTGTCCACTGGCCTGAAAAACGCAGAACACAAAATTCACTAGATACTTTTGAGGAAAGATCATTTACTCACTGTAATGTGTTAAGTCATTTCATGGTGATGATAGTAGAAATGATAAACAATCATGGCTAGGCCAGTATGTGAAATAATTTACACTGGAAGGTCACTGGAAAGCTGTCCATCTTTTTGGTATGGCATTTCATTATTAATTTACTAGCAGAATTTTCTTCATATAAAAAGAAGACTTACAACAATGGCAGATTGCTGATAGAGACACCATGAAGTCACAGTAGTATTTTTTAAATTTTTAATGCTCAGCATATAAAGACTTCTGAGAAAATGAAGTTGACATTGACATCAATCAATGTCAAGTCCTTATCCTCTCTCAGTAGTTAACATCAAAGCTGCACATATTTAAAAGTCGATTACTGCCTGGTGATTATGGCTTGACAAATAGACTGAGTTTGTCAGATTCCAAAAAGTCCACGCATCTGTATCACATTTTTTGACACTAATATTCCCTTCTGTGACCCTACAGAGGCCAAGAGTTGAAGAAACTTTGAAGAATGGGCTTCTTTTTTTTTTTTAATCACAAAACGATTATTTGCTCTATTAGTAGACACAAATTGTAAACTTTCTCACTATTCTAAACAAAGTATAAAGATAATAAATATCATTTTCTGAGGTGAAGTAATAAAAATGGAGCACACCAATAAGAGTAACAGTATCTCATTTGCAATCATGATCTCTCTAGCTTATGTGTATTGTGTATTTTAATTCTCTGTTACTCACATGGGAAAGTTTTCCTACTCCATTCGTACTTCCTAGGATTAAGGTTTTCTATCATAGGACTTACACAAATGTTAACACCTTTCTTCTGATTTTTCTTATTTTATGAGAAATAAAATAATCCAAGCATATCTTCAAGTCATTATGCTGTTTGTCTTTCTGTGACGATTATGAGCGCTAACAATTTTAACTCCGCCACTTGCCTTGAAAGTAGTTCCAGAAATGCAAATGAGAACGAAAATACAGCGCAAAGCTAATTCTCCGCTAAGAGGAATACCATAAAGCAAACTTGAAAGATCCACAGAAGTTGATCTGAAGCCAATTTCCACACACACAAGGTTGCATAATCTTGACTGTACGTTAGATACTTTGTGTCAGAGGGTAACAGCTTGCACCAAGGCCCACTCATGAAGCCACATGTCCCAATTATCCACCTCTGAGACCATTTCCCTTTAGTAAAAACATAGCTAATATGTGCAACTTAGGGTATCTTGCATGAACTGAGGCCCAGAGATGAAATCACTATCTCTTCCAAGAGAACAACACAAATGCTTCATGTCATTGAACTGTCCAGGTAGAAGCTTAAACACCAAGCTAATAAAATGTTGAGAGAGAATTAAGCTATTCATGTTACTTTTCAAAATACAATTGTGCTTCAGAAAACAATTAATCATACCCAGGTGCAATATATTTCATTCTGACAACAGCAGTGTGTGACAGAAAAGACTGAAGGGAAAATGAGCCTCTCCTTTTATGGAAGGATGGACTGATTGTAGAGTTGTTTATAAGCACAAGTGCTGTTTGCACGTGCACGTGTGTGTGCCTGTGCGTATCAGCGTCTGTGTGAATTTTCCCTAAAAACTTCTTTAAATCAGTTTAAAATGAACAAACCAGCCTTTTGCTGATATCATAAATGTATTCATTTTTTTGTGATCAGAACCAGAGTTATTGTGAATCAAGTGGTCTTCAAGTCCAATTTCAATGGAATGCAAACTTCAGAAAGATAGACAATACTGATATCAAATATTTTACAGCCAAATCTTTTCTTAGGGAGTTGGATGTGAGGAAATATAATGAATCTGGCAGTTCTCATCCAAAGATAAAATGCCCAGTGACCTTAATACCAAAAGAGTTCTCTGGGTAGAAAAAAAGAATTAGAATTCATCTTTGCAATTTCACTTGACTGACACATCTATCAGTGTCTCTTATGATCCAGCTGACCCACCTTGACAGAAACTCCAGCTGTATTTCCAGGATCTAATGAAGGGCTGTTATGTTGCACTTCTTAAGTTAAGAGCAATCTTACATTTAATATCTCGGGTTAAAAAGGACAGAAGCAAGTGTTGGAGAAGTCTGTGGTTTTTGTTTTGTCACCAAGACTTATCTTATTACTTGCCTTTCAGCTGTTGAAAGAAGAACTTAAAGGTCATTTTAAACTTTTCATAGTTTGCCTGTAACTGTGACCTTACAGAACGAGAAATAGCTGCAACATTGTTTGAGATTATTCTCATTTGACAATTTCTTCCAAAATAACAAAGATTCCAGTGACTCTGTCTCCACTCGATAAGGATCCATCTGGAGGCGTCTCCACTCGATAAGGATCCATCTGGAGGCTTGTATTTCCACAGAAAATAATTCCAGAAAAGTTTGGTCATATTTAATATTTTAAGACTAATTAATTAGAGTAAGATTTAGGTTACAGCTGTCAGTTACAGTGATTGATGCTGGAGATCATTTTCCACTGAGTACTGTTTTCTGCTATGCAAATTGAAGACAGAACAAAATAATTCTGCATCCTTCTTTATTTCTCTTCCAACAGCTATTGTAATAAATGAAACCTAGGATCCTGACCAGTTCTTTGGCTTAAGATAATTTTCTGTCAGTAATGCCATATGGATATTACTTTTCCTATTTTTTCTTTCATTTTTCATTTCAAAGATTTTTCTTCTCTTCTTCTGTAGTTGCCATCTGAGCTGTGGGGGAAGTTATTTGATTCTTTTCTCTTGAAATGGACTTGAAAAATCAGCTCAAACGGACTGAGATAAACCAGTCACCTGGATTGAGAGAGTAGGCAGAAGGTGTGTAGGAGATTTTTATCCTGGGGTCAACACACTGAGAAAATTTAAAAGAGGACAATTATATTGAGCTTCACTAAGTTTCCCTGCTGAAATTCTATCCAATATTTCTTCTCTATGAGCTATTGCTTATAAATCGGTTACTGGACTCCCAGGTTATTTCTGTCAGATATTTATCCTATTACGCATTCTTGGATGTTACAGTGTATTGTACTGGGTTAAAGTTTTCTGATAACAGTTGCCAGATAATTGAACTTCTCAGTCTTTGAAGCTTTGCTATTCTCTTTGAAAAAAGTTCCCCTTTTAAAGAGTGTAGTATTTCAAGCCACAGACCTTTACTCTACTTACTGAAATTTATGGAAAACAAATTGTGCTTAATTTATATATTTATTCATTTAAATAGCATTTACTGTCAGAAAGAATGTGAAATCTTTTTCATATCCTTTTGAATTCATGGGAAATGATGATGGATAAAATAAATTAATTTATATTTTGTAATTGTATTATTTAAGGAATCACAAGATTGCTCTCTTGTAAAATAAATACGTGACTTCAAAAATATATGTGCTATCTCAACTAATTGAGTGGAAATCATAGCAAGTCAAATAATTTGTTGCCTTCATGATTTTTTGAGTGACTCTTACTTTTCAGATAACATGAAATGAAACAAACATATTCTTGTATATTTAGCAATTATTTATGAAACACAATGTAGTATTAATAATAATAATACCATATTGGGCATAGTGGCTTACTTCTGTAATCCCAGCACTTTGGGAGGTTGAGGCAGGAGGATTGCTTGAGGCCAGGAGTTCAAGAGCTAGGCAAGTAGTGAGATCAAGTCTCTACAAAAACATAAAAAAATTAAGAATAATAATACCAAATATATATTAAATATTTAACTGTTGGGCAGAGTACTGACCAGTTTCTAAGCATTGCCTTGTGGTATCTGCCAATTTCATCATAAGTGGATAATCTTTATACTAAAGATGATGAAGTGAAGGCTCAGGCATGCTAAACAGTTTACTCAGTAACATTGTCACAGAGATGGGATTTGAATCTGAGTGGTGGGTACTCAGGTGCTATTATGCCTCTCTGTTTGTCAGGCCCACTGTTACACTTGGACATCAAAGCATGAACCATTTAGAGGAACACTTATGTTTACAAGGGTGTGTTTAGGAAAGGAGAAAATAGAAAAAGTTAGAAAATTGTCAGGGATATGACAGAGAAATGTACATATTATTATGAGGAAAAACAGAGGGTCGCCTAACCCAGGCTTAGGAGTTAAAGGAAACTACTAAGAGGAAGCGGCATTACACCAAGAACCAAAGGATGAGCAGGGTTGGCCGACGAACTAGTTGTCGGCGAGGAGGAATAATGATTGTGTTGGTTAGGGCCAAAACTGAAATGGATGATATCCACAAAATAGGATAATTTAGAGCTAGTTTAATAAACGCATATTTATAAAGTGTCAGCGTGGCATAGGGAAACCTCAAGAAGAGTGTAGGATCCAGGGGCTTGGGAACAGTGGGGCTCTGTGATGTCCCTAGGTGTGAAAAACCAAAGGGAGGGAGTATTTTGTGAAGAGTGCCAGAGGAATAAGGGCTGGGTCATCAATATTCTTTCTCCAGTTACCTGTCATTGCTCCCCATTTACCAAGAGAGCTGCGTGCCAGAGTGCCAGATATGTCCAAGTAATCTCCACAGGGCATGCTTTGCTGGCACTCGGGAGTGAGGACGATGAAGGCAGCAAGTAGCACAGGACATAGACGAGTTGCTTCAGGCAGCGAAAACAGAATGTATGAATGCTGAAAATTGAAGGACATAAAATACACCCCGTAACCTAAGCATAGAATATGCTTGAGGATGGAGTGGTACATGCAATTGTTCTATCCTTTGGGAGATATTTGGAATGGAGGTTAGAAAATCAAGCTGTTGCCAGATTATTTTCAAACTTTTTAATCATGCAAAAGTATATTTTATCCAAGGAATAAGGCAGAGACTTTGAAGGGTGCTGAGTACAGGAAGCAACATGAATCTATTTGTACTTTAGAAAATTCACTCTGGTAACAGTATAGAGAATAAATATGAGGAGCAAAATCAGGAAGGGAAGGAGTCCATTTAGGCAACCAATTTGATGCATTCAGAAATGATGGTGGCATAGATTGAGTAAAGGGCCAGGAAGATAAAAATAAACAGACACATGTGTAGACATATTTAACCTACACACATTCAAATATATATACTCAGCCAAAAGTAAAAGAATAAGTAGGAAAGGGAGAGAGAGCAAGGGGGAGCACGAACACTACAGAAAGAACAATTTCAATATTGGGCAATTTCAACTGCCATTTCAAACAAGAAATAAAGTAAATATGTATGTTCCAAAGAGAGAGTGCAATGGGAGATATAAACCTTTGTTCATTCAGTCAATATTAGTCTCTACTTGTCTAAATAAATAAATTTTTTCATATGTAATTTCTACTTTTCCTACTAAGCTTAGATCTTAACACTTGTAAAAGAGGAGACTTCAAGGTTTTTAAGAGGTAGAATCAATTAGACTGATGAGTGGATCTCAATGGGAGAAAGACAGAAGAGCTGAAGGCAATGTCTGATCCTGGTTACCTGGTGGAGAATCATGCTCTTTACTAAAAGTAAAGACACTGGAGGAGAAAATATTTGGAATGGAAGAAAGTTTAGGTCTGGACGCAAAAAAAAGTTGGTATACCTCTTAGACGTGTACACAAAATGTTGATTTTACTCTTGGCTAGATGAGCAAGTTGGTGAGAGCATGTGAAAGGGCTATTTCAAACTAATATATAACGAATTCTGCATGTTACACATCATGCGAATACATGCTATGAGTATACACTCACAGAAAGGCCAAGACTCATGCAATTACATTTAAAATATTGTAAAACAGTTTTTGTAGCCAGTATGCAGACATCCTAATTTTAACAAAACAGGTTAAGAAAGTGTTTCCAAAGAAATTTGGGAAGAAAGAGGCTCCAGGGGATTTCTGATATTTAAATATTCTGTGTTCTTCAATTTCTAAAAATATACATTTCATAAAGATGAACAAATTTGGTTAGCCCTTCATTCTACTCAGCCATATCTCTTTTTAGAGTCATCTCTTGACCAACACGGCCCCGGTGTATGTCTTTATACTACAAGTTTGGCTACATAATGTTCAGTCGGGAGTGGAAGCAGAGCATAGAATTTTGTTTGACAGATTTGGGTTTAAATCTCAGCTTTATTAATTACTAGCTGGATGGCTATGGGAATTATTTTCAAACTCTCTAAGCAAGTCTCAGTTACCTCATTTCTAAAATAGCAATTAGATAATAGTACCACTTGATTCTTAGGTTTGTAGTAAAAAAGAATAAATGATAGCGTAACCTCTTGTTAAAGTCAAACAATGTAATGACACATTTAAGAGGTACATTACCAAAAATAATTACAAAGCAAGTCTAGTTTTGCTTACATAGCTTGAGAGCAGTTGATATGTCACTAGAATCAACATGTTTGTGAACTGACACTTGTATCCTGAACAACCACATTCAGATGTTCCCAGTTTCCAGGAGCCTTGGCCACTGGGAGGGTCCCAGTGTTTAATTAATTGCATAGTCTGATGAAAAAGACTGCTCACCTGGGTGATCTTGAGTGAATCCATTCCCTGCAGGTTGAAAAGAAGAGTATATTGCCTTTCAAATGTTCCTGAGCTGCAGCTGGAGAGTCACCTAGAGGTGTTGCTTAGCTCCTTGACAATGGAGATAATAGCTCCGATTGTCAAGCAGGTCATTCCAGGAACATTAGCAAAATAACACACTACCAGACCTTATGGACGTGTATGTTCACATCCAGATAGTCTTAGCACAAATGCCAAGAATCTGCAGTGATTTCAGGCGTGAAGCATTATGAAATAAAGCCATTATGGTATTTATACAAGTACTAAACACTCATCATTGTATGCAGCCTTGAGAAATGTACAAAATATATTTCATCGCTGTCACTATCAAATAGTATTCAATTAAATTACAACTTAGTGAAAGTCTATTGTGCTTTTCTGAGAGAATTTCAAGTTATATGGATGTTTCATAAACATTAAGTGCAAGTTTCTTGTTCTGAAATTTTACTGTATTGAATGCATTTAATCAAAGAAGAAAGCCATTTGCTGAGGCTTTAGAAAACTTTACTTGTTATACAAAGATTTTCTTTGGTTCTAACTGTTCTATCACTTTAATGGAATGTGATTTTTAAGAATTAAGAATAAGAAAATTTTTTTTATTTGCATTGGATTCAAAATTTTAAATATTAACAGAAAGAAAAAGAAAGAAAAAAAATTCTTTTGAATTTAAAGGTACTTTCTCCATCCCCATATAATAATGAAGACATACTAAGTAAGCATAATAGATGCAAGAAAACAGATGTTTAAATTAAATAAATAAATCCATCTTAATAAATACAAAAATATGTAGATGGTAAGCACAGCTGGCTCAATGTCTACTGACAACATATTTCCCACAACTTAGAATTTATTTGTCTAAACCTATAAATCACGCGCTGGTGATTAAATTTTTAAAAAACACAGGTAATACCTGACTTACAATGGTTTGACTTAACAATTTTTTTACTTTATGATGGCATAAATGCAATAAGCATTTAGTAGAAAATGTACTTTGAGTACTCACACAACCATTCTATTGTTCACTTTCATTACAGTATTCAATAAATTACATGAGATATTAAATATTGTACTGTAAAATAGCCTTTGTGTTACATGATTTTGCCCAACCGTAGGCTAATGTATATGTTCTGAGCACATTTGGGGTAGGCTAGGCTAAGCTATGATTTTTGGTAAGTTAGGTGTAGTAAATGCTTTTTCAACTTACAACATTTTCAACTTACAATAGGTTTTTCAGGATGTAACCCCATCATAAATCAAGAAGCATCTGTATGCAAACTGGCAAATGTGTGTTTGCACCTCTCTACCTATCACACAAGCATTAGAGACTCGTAGGGACAAATTTATGCCTTGTTCTCCTGTAAATCATAATTTCCTAGGATACAATTCTCCAGGGTGTTACATTGATTAGACTTGATAAATCAGTAAAATTTATTGAATAGACTTAATATCATCATAAATTTGACAGATTATTTTTTGTCAAATATCCCCTACACAATAAGGTTTTGGCATAATAGGGATCTCATATTCTTATTTTTAGTCCATTTTGTGCTGCTACAAAAAAAAATAGCAGCATAAAAGATTGAGTAATGTGTGTGTAATGAAAGTTTATTTTCTCACAGTTGTGGAGGTTGGGGAGTTCAAAATCAAGTTGCTGGCAGATTCAGTTGACTGGTAAGGGCTGCATGTTTTGGAGGAGAGAAATGCTGTGTCCTCACACGGCAGAGGGTTAGGGCAATAAGGGATAAACTCCCTCCATCAAGCCCTTTTATAAGAGAACCTAATCTCATTCATGGGAGAGGAGACCTCATTACCTAATCACCTCTTAAAGGGTCTGTACCATCCTTTAGAACATTAAGTTTCAACAGCTGAATTTTGGAGGGGACACACTCAAACCATAGCATCTTCAAAATATTATGAGAAAACAAATGCAAATTTATTTCATTAAGGTTTGTTTCTCCTCTTTGCTATACATAAAGAATATAATAAGGTATAAATTAAAAGTCACCAGTAATGTCTCTCCTTAGAGAAAATAGACTCATATGGTTTGTCACCCATCCATCTAGATTCACTTATGAAATCAAGCCTTAAAATTTTTTCATCCCATAATTTTTAAATGTTAGGCTCTGGAGTTAGTCAGATTGTTTATTTTACCTTGCTTAAATCTACAAATTTTTCATTTGATTCTATACTGTCTGCAAGGTGCCATGAGATGTGCTTTATGCATGTATTTATATTTATCAGAACATCTTTCCTATTTGTGAGATAGTAGAGGATTCAGACAGCAAAATTCCTTAAGTAGTTTTGTATTATTATTCTATTTGAATGAAGCCTTTACCATCTCACATAAATGTATCAAATCTTTACTTATCTGTGATACAAATTGCTATGTTAACTGCCTTCCTGTGTGATATAAAGAGAAGTTTGCAATTTAAGTATCCATACTATTTTCTCCTTTTAAAAAAAAAATCTTTACTAGGAAATATTGTTAGTTTAATCATTAGTTCATACTTTTCTCAGTTTTTTTTTTTTTTTTCCTTTCCTGGAGAATATGTAGTTCCTTGATTTGACACCTTAGCTAAATTTCTGTTTCTCAAAAGTGTAAAGATGTTACTTCAAGGTTGTTTCATTTCCTTTAAATGTATTATTTTCCCTCAGCCTCCTGACTTAATATTTTGTCTGACTTCTAATAATTTATAATTACCAAATTTAAGTTCTCTACTTTATTTACCTATTTAATTTGTATTCTATACAAATGATAAGCATTGTGGAAGTATGAATATAAAATTGATTTTGTATGTTTTATATTACAGGAAAATATGTATTTTCTACTGTCCAAAGCTCCAGTTCTTACTTGTTTAAATCCTATCAGTGATATAACAAATGATCAGTTTCTAGATTTTTTTTTTCGCAAATTAACCTACTATGTTCAAGTAGATCTTGAATACTGTGTGTGTGTTTTTTTGTGTGTGTATGTGTGCGTGTGTGTGTGTGTGTGTGTGTGCATGAGACAGAGAGAGAGAAAGAAAGAGACCAGAGAGAGAGATACCCGTTTTGACTTAAGCTTTGCATGAAAATATAGAAGAGATACACAGGAGCCCTAAGTCAGCGAGGCAATGGATATTTTGCTTCAGTGCCCGTTACTAAGACAGTCTTCTCATTAATTTAATTTTTAGGACTCACTTTCACAGTGTATTTTGACCTCTTTTCCAAAACTCAATACCAGAAATACATTACTCATCTAAAAATATTAAAAATGTTAAAAAGTAATGGCAATATTTAACCTACATAAAATTGTGTCGATACAGTATGATTTCACTGAAGGAGGAAGTACCTCCTCTGTTTTTTTGTGATGGTAGTTTTTAAGGTCTTTATCCTGTGTCTCCTTTCCCTAGCAACTTAATTGCTCATGGAACACAGCAGTATATTTTTAATACATGTTAAAATCTTCAGCAACTATTTCACTTGTCTGAAGTGCTACTGTCCCATTAATATTCCCAAAGTCTTAGAGTGTAAACAAAACAATTAAAATGTATGAAGCAAATTTAGAAATATTATCTCCTCTATCCTAAGGTCCATTCTAACCTTGTTGATGAACTGAGTTACTGCTTCAATGTACTAAATTGGTTGTTTTCAAATATTGTATTAACAAAAGTTAACTATGTTTTCATTGTCTGAATGTTTTATTATAAATATCCATAATATCATGTGATAAGTAATATATAATCACTATATAAAAGTGATCCAAAGTGTAAGGAAGAAGAAAATTTAGTCCACTAGAAATTTCTTATATAGTAAAAGCATCCTATCTGTTATACAATCCTGTGAATTTTCAAAATAGCATGGGGAAGCATAAACACCTCCACCATCAAGGTAAAGAACTATTCTTTCATGCTGCCCTTTAGCATCAACTGCTTTCCTCATGCCCACATATAAACAACCACTGAATTTTTCTCAACTCTATGATTTTTTTCCTTTTGATTTTGACTTTTTCAGAATTTTATGTACCGTATGGAGCCTTTTGAGTTTGGTTTCTTGCACTTAGCACAATGCATTTAATATCGATCCATGTTATTGAATATATCAGAAGTCAGTTCTTTTATATTGTGGAGTAGTATTCCATTGCATTGATATGTTTGGTTATCCATTCAATAGGTAGTGACATGGCAGCTATTTTCATTTTTTGGCAATTATGAATAAAGTTGAGATAAACATTTATATACACAAATTTCCATTTTTTAGGTAAGTGCCTAGAAGCGGATTACTGGATCCTATGGTAGTTCTGTATTACATTTATTAGAAAATGGCAAACTGCTTTCAATAAGGATTTTTAAATGTGCACACCCATCAGCAATGTGTGCAAATTCTAGTTTCTCTGCACCCTCATCAGCACGTGTTATTATGAGTTTGTTGATTGGTTGGTTAGTTTTTAGTCATTCTAATCATAGTAGTGGTAATGTGCATATTGGGATCCCATTGTAGTTTTAATTTACATTTTCTTGATTTCAGATGCTGATCATCTTTGTATGTGTTTATTTACTATCTGTGTATCTGATTTGATAAAATATCTGTTCAACTCTTCTACTTTTAAATTGAGATTTTTATTTTTTGTTGTATTTTGAGAGTTCTTTATATATTTTGGATATAAGTCCTTTGACAGATGAATGATTTACAAACATATTCTCCCATTTTATGACTTGCTTTTGCATAATCTTAACAGTGACTTTCATGTGAAAATATTTTTAATTTAGGTGAAATAGAGTTTTCAAGTTTTTATTTCAATGGAACATGCTTTTGGTATTATATCTAAGAACCCTATGCCTAACTCTAAGTCATATATTTTTTTTATTCATCAAAAGTTTATAATTTTCAATTTTATATTCTTTGATCTTTTTTTTCTTAATAAAGTATGAGGTAGCCATCAAGGTTTATTTTCTTATACATTGATAACCAAAAATTTCAGCACAGTTTCCTCAAAAGGCTGTTGTTTCTTCATTGCGAGGTCAAAATGCATCACATTGACAAAATTTTTGTAGGTCTACTTTTGTACTCCACTTTCTGTTTTATCTATCTATCTATCTATCTATCTATCTATCTATCTATCTATCTGCATATCTATTTTTTGTGGATACTAGACTGTCTTTATTACTATAGCTTTACAGTAAACTTAAAAATAGAGAGTACATCTCCCAGCTGTATTCTGCATTGTCAGTTTTTATTTTAGCTATTGCAATTATTTTTTTCAAAGACATTTTAGAATTAGTTTGTCAATATTTACATATTCTTAATGAAATTTTGATTGCTATTGTGATGAGTCTATAAATTAATTTAGGGAGAACTGAGCCTTTCCTATTCTAACATGGTATATCTCTAAGTTTATTTTGGTTTTAATTGATTTATTTAAGTGGTTTTCGGCATAAAAATGAGATACATTTTTAAAGTTTATATTTAACAATTTTATTTGTTGGTGCTACTATTAATGGTGTTGTTTATTTAAGTTCAAATTCCAATTGTTCATTCCTCGTATGTAGGAATGAAAGTTGATTTTCACACAGTGATCTTGTATCTGGTACCCTTGCTAAACTCACTTAGAAGTTTCAACAATCTTTTCTTATTTTCCTTGGGTTTTCTGTATAGTCAGTCATACTATCCGCAAGTTGAGACAACTTCATTTATTACCTTCAAATCTGTGTGCTTTTACTTTTTTATGTTTCCTTATTGACCTGGCTAGAATTAACAGCATGATGGTGAACAAGGGTGGTGATTATGGATATCTTTGACTTATTAACCATCCAGGAAGAAAAGCATTTAATTTTCATCATTGTGTCTGATATTATTTAGAGTTTGTTACAAATGTTCTTTACAAGACTAAATATGTGTCATTTTATTGCCGGGAGTTTTTATCATGACAAAGTATTGAATTAGGCAAAGGATTTGTTCTCTATCTGTTGAGTAGACCATATATTTTCTCTCTAGTTTCTTATGAAATATATTGGTGGATTTTGCGGGGTGAATTACCCGAGTATTCACAGTGTAGACTTGATTTGGTCATGATGTACTATCTTTTTTATAAAATAGTGGATTTATCAAATATCCTTGGTTCTATGTTCATGAAGTATAATGGTCTGTGCTTTTTCTATTAATTATGTCTTTATTTAGTTTTGGTATCATAGCACTACTGGCCTAATAAAATAAGTTGAGAAGAGTCACATGCTGTTCTATTTTCTGGAAAAGGTTGTGTATACTTGGTATTATTTCATTTTTAAATGATCTGTAGAATTGACCAGTGAAACAATATAAGCCTGAGGTTTTATTTGAACTATGAATTCAGTATATTTAACAACCAGAGGACAACTTATTTTTCTTCTTCAGTAAATTTTTGTAGGGTATATCTTTCAATAACCCGATCCATTTCATCTAAATTTTATAATTTATGGGCAAAGAGTGGCTATCAGTCTTTCTTCTTATCTTCTTAATAATTGTAGACTCTTTAATGATTACCCTTTTTCAATTCTGAGAGTGGTAAGTTGCATTTGACTAAAGGTTAATCAATGTAGTGATCTTTCCAAAGAAATGCAGCTTTTAGTTTCAGGTATTTTTTCTAGAGCATTTCTGATTCTATTTTTATTTCTGTTTTCTGTTATTAAAGGAACTTATCTTCATTTTTAGTTGCTTTCATTTAACTTGTTCTTGATTTTCACATTTCTTCCGGTAAAAGCTTAAAATTGACTTGCAACCTTTCTTCCATTCCAAGTTAAATTTCTAATGCTGTGAATGTTACTGAAGCTACTTTTGATATGTTGCTATTTTATGTTTATTCAGTTTAAAATATTTTCTAATTTTTCAGAGAGTTCATTTTTGTATTGATGTGTTGTTTACAAGTGCATTATTTAATTCTAAGTGATTAAATATTTTCTGTTACATGTCTGTTACTAGCTCCTTATTTAATTGTGTTATAGTAAACAAAAATACTTTGTACAATTTATATTGTTAAATTTGTTGAGGTTTATTTTATGGCCCAGATTGTAGTATGTCTTGGTAATAATTTATGTTCACCTGAAACTAATTCTGCAGTTGTATGGAGTGTTCAATAACTATTAATTAAATAATGTTGCTGGATAGTGTAGCTTAGATTTTCTATAATCTTGATCTTTCCTATTCTAAAAATTATCCAGAAATAAATATTCAAGGATCCATAAGTAATTATGAATTTGCCTTTTTCTCCTTCAAATTTAATAAGTTTTTGCTTTAATTATTTTGAAGCTGTGAAGTTAAAAGTTTGATGTACATTTTATATTGTTGTTATTCTTGGTGAATCAACATTTTTATCATTTTTTAACAGCCCTCTTTTTTTCTGGTTGATTTTTGTTTTGTTTTGCTTTAAAGTCTATTTTGTCAGATATTAACATAGCCATATAAGCTTTTGAAAGTTGTGTTTATATGTATACATATTTTGTGTAGCAGGCTCTATTCTTTTTAAAATAATTTTGTTCTCTTCTCTCTGTCTTCTGTATTCTGTAATTGAGACCATTCTGTTTTGTTTTGTTGCTGTTTATTTCAGAAATTGTAATTCTTCCTTCTAATATTTACATCTGGTTCCTTTTTAATAGTTTTTATTGATCTGCCAAGAAATGTGACCTTTCCATTTATTTCAAGAATGTTCATTATTACTTCATGGAGCATAGTTGTTATAACTATGATAAAGTCTTTGACTAATAACGTCAATATATGGGTCATTTCAGAGTTGGCTTAGTCTCTGATAGTTATCTTTTTCCCTGATAATTTGCCATGGATTCCTTATACTTTGTAATTTGAGCAATTTTGGATTCCATCCTAGATATGTGTTATTTTCTTTACAATGTAAACAATCTAGGTCTCTTTATAATCTTTTGTAGAGTGTTGATTTTCTTTTTCTTTTAGAAAGCCATCAACTCGGTTGGTTTAGGCTGTACTTCCTACTTTGCATTTTGTGGGCGGTCATTGCAATGTCAGTTTAACTTACAGGGCATTTCTATGTGCACGTGGCCTTACCCATCCATCTGTAGGTCAGACATAACAGCCTAAGGCTTAGGTAGGTTGCTTCATACAATGTCGAGGGACCTCCTTTCCAGATCTTTTGCCTCCAGGATTTACTCCACAATCTTTGGCTACCAGAGTTATCTTTTTCTGGTACTCTGCCTATAATGCCAGGGTTTTTCTCAGAATTTTATCAATCTGCACTGTCTCATAGTCCTTGTGCCTAGAATGGGCATCTGGACATTACGGTTCAAGGAAAGAGAGGCAGAAAAAAAAAAAAAAAATAGAGATTCCCCTATGCTCTTTGATCCATGAAGGATTTTTTTTTTTTTTTTTTTTTTCACTTTCTCTGTACAGAAATATTGCTGTCAGCCTCAAGGATTTACATGCATGCACCCTGGCTCTTGTTCCTGCAAACGAAGTTCTGCAAGTGAGGCCACCTTCTGCAGTAAAAGAAAGAAAGAAGGCCAGGCGCGGTGGCTCATACCTGTAATCCCAGCACTTTTGGGAGACCGAGGCAGGCGGATCACTAGGTCAGGAGATCGAGACCATCCTGGCTAGCACAGTGAACGCCGTCTCTACTAAAAACACAAAAACTTAGCTGGGCGTGGGGGTGGGAGCCTGTAGTACCAGCTACTTGGGAGACTGAGGCAGGAGAATGGCGTGAACACAGGAGGCGCAGCTTGAAGTGAGCCGAGATTGCGCTTCTGCACTCCATCCAGTCTGGACCACAGAGCGAGACTCCGTCTCAAAAAAAAAAAAAAAGAAACAAACAAAAGGAAGAAAAGGAAACACCCTCATTCCAGAGGTTCCTTTTCGTGGTGTCGTAGCCAGAAATAGATTGATATTGTCGTACCTGAACTCACTGTATAGCACTGCAGAAGGGCTGCATTTAGGCCAAATCTGGATGACAAAATAATAATAATGAAATGGGAAACGTTCCTTTGCCCTCCCTTCCCCCCTCGCTGCAGGGCATGTGATGGGGGTGTGGCTCGCTTCTTAGGTGCCGCCCTGCTCAAACCTCTAGAGGGAGCATGCAGACAGGTAGGTTGTGGGGCTCTGACCTCAGGGCAGGGTCTAGGGGTGAATGTTTACAGCTGAAGCCCCAGCAGGGGTGTGTTACAGTGTGCTCTTACAGTTTAGCCACCCATAGTCTGCTTGTGTTTATCGGCTGAATTAGACCCTCTGCCTTATCGCAAGGACGGACGGCTTTCTGTATCCTGGGGCTCTTACCCTAGTGAACCAGAAAAATCAGATCACATGTGGACTTGGAGAATGAGTGCAAGGTTTTTTATTGAGTGGTAACTCTCAGCGAGGTGGATGGGGAGGCCAGACGGCGGATGGAGTGGGAAGGTGGTTTTCCCGGAAGTCAGGCCTCGCGGCTCTTCACCCGGCTTTTCGGCCTCCCTGACCAAACTGCATTGTTCCCCTGGTCGGCCTGCCGCAATCTGCTGGTGTCTGCCCATATGTTCTTCTGCCGCTTGCTCCTTTCGACGTCTTCTCGATGTCCAGCCTCTTGTGTATTCTTCTGCCGGTGTGTTCTCTGGTTGTCCAGCCACGGTGTCTCTGTCCACTAAGGGTTTTTATAGGCACAGGATGGGGGCATGGCGTGCCAGGATGGTCTTGGAAAATGCAACATTTTGCCATAAAACCAGAAATGCCAGTCCTCACCTTGGTCTGTGGACACAGGCCCAGGAGTGAAGCCAGAGAACTTCCCTTCCCAGCACTTTCCTGTCCCCCTCCCATATTAAAGTGGAGGAGGAGGAGGAGGAGGAGGACCCATGCTTGAAGAACAGAAGAAGAAAATCTCATCCTTAAAGAACATTCTTCAAGCTTGGCTCCCATCTCCATTCTGCCTACAAATAACTTTTCAGAATCTTAAAGAAGTTGGTTTTTTGTATTTCATTCAGAGATTTGCGATTAATACGTGAGAGATTGAGGCTGTAATGTACTGTTTGGGCCTCTGAAAATTTGCTGAAAAATCAACTTGCAAAGGCCAGATTAATAGCAGAAAAGACATACACATTTATTTAACTTGTATATATAAGAAATTGTCCATTTTATGCTTATGTTCAACAAAGTATAGACAACGAGGTAAAATATCATTGCACCTAAGGGTCTGATCCAATGCTAATAGACAGAGTGAGGAAACCCTGCAAGGCCTGTCTGCCTAGACTCTTTATGACCTCTCTATGACCTTTCTTCCTTGTAGGTATGAGACAGGACCCTCTCTGGGATCAGTCTTATGACCTACAGCCAAATAAGGTAAGTCAGATAATTTCTTTGTGGACATTTTTCTCTACACATGAAAGTGGAGGGAAAGTCAGATAAACATTTTTGGATTTTTGTGGCTGGCTTTGGTGGAAAATGCATTCCGGTTTCTATGACCCTTGGGTAAGAGCGATGGCAGTTTTTATGGCTAGCCTCAAGAGAGAATGGGACTGAGAGAAGGAGGGCAGGAGAAGATCAGAGAAGCGCTTTTGTTTCTGAGGCCTTTATTTTGGGGCATTGTTTTCTGAGCCCCGACAGGATCTACTCCATCTTGGCTGGCACTAGAAAATTTGCAAATGCATTTTGTATCACTTGTATGCTGCCTTGTTGTTGGACACTCAGATTTACATAAATTTTTCTCTTGCTGTGATGAGCATTTTATATACACATCCCTAATAGCCAGCCTCCGTATTTGTTCACCTTTCTAATTATTAAGAGAATTTTCAAAGTGAAGCTACCAGGGCAGGGTTATAATGAGATTTTAAAAATATGACACAACTGGACATACAAAACCCAACCACTGATATAGAAAGTGTCTCCATTTCCTACTCTGAACAGCACTGGGCATAATCACTTTTTAAAATAATATCTATACCGATAAGTAGAAAAAAAAGTTTTGTTATTTTTTTTAATTTGTAGTTTCTGGTACTAGTGGGTTGTATTTTTAAACTACGTCTAATAACCTTTGACTTTTCTGCCTTGATTCTGTTTAATTTACACCATGACCTACAGGATTAAATTCTATTTAGTTTACACTAATTCTTAAAAATTCATTTTAATTTTCTTCTCAATGGCTCATGCCTATAATTCCAGCACTTTGGGAGGCTGAGGCAGGAGAATCGCGAAGTCAGGAGTTCGAGAGCAGCCTGACCAATATGGTGAAACCACGTCTCTACTAAAAATAAAAAAAATAGTTGAGTGTGGTGGCACACACCTGTAATCCCAGCTCCTTGGGAGGCTGAGGCAGGAGAATTGCTTGAACCTGGGAGGCGTAGGTTGCAGCGAACTGAGATGGTGCCATTGAACTCCAGCCTCGGCAACAAGAGCGAAACTCTGTCTCAAACAAAATAAAACAAAACAAAACCAGAATCACATTGTTGCCCAGAATGAAGTGAGGTGGCATAATTATAGTTCACTACAGTCTCAAACTCTCAGGCTCAAGAGACTCTCCCACCTTAGCTTCCCAAGTAGCTGGGACCAGAGGCATGCCCCATCTCGTTCAGCTAATTTTTAAATTTTTTATAGAGAATGGGTCTCACTGTGTTGCTCATGCTGGAGTGCAATGGCTATTCATATGCATAATCATAGCTCACTGCAGCCTCAAACTCCTGTGCTTGACCAATCCTCCTGCCTACAGGTGTACAACACCATACGTAGCTAGTGTGTGTGTGTGTGTGTGTGTGTGTGTGTGTAGACAGGATCCCACTATATTTCCCAGGCTGGTCTCAAACTCCTGGGCTCAAAAAATCCTCTGTCTCAGCCTCCCAGAGTTCTGGGTTTACACTGCACCTGGTCTGATTTACAATAATGTTTAACTTTATATTATAGATCTTGACTCTTTGCCCCTTTTAATTCAACTGCTATTGTTTCCCTTTTTATTTTATTCAAATGCCTTTTGTTGTCCAGTAAAATGTGTTACTTTTAATATAGTCACTCTATTGAAAATTTCTTATATTAGATTTCTACGTTGATGTCACAATTAGAAAGTTCTTTACCACTTCTTATTTATATAGAATTTACATATAGATTTTTCTAGTTCATTTGGTACCCAAATTTTATTTGATGTAATATGTGAGATAAAGATTTAACTTTTATTTCTTTTTAATTCAAAGATTTTGAAAAGTTTTTTCTGATTAGCTATAGCTATTCATAAGTATAGCCATTTAGTAGTGAAAACATACATATAAATATTTGTTAGGAAGCTTCTGAGGCTTGTAATTAAATTACAACTGTTTTGAGTTGATAATATTCTAGTCAAAAGTTAAGAATTTAGTCTACTCTAGACAGTCATGTGTTGGGCTGAATGCGTGATTTTTTGATAAATCTTTTTGCAGTGTTAAAATCATCACTCAAATTTTTATTAGTACTTTGCAGCCTCTTGCTTACTTCTGTGGTTCATGAATTTGGGAAAGAGAGAACTAAAATAGTACTCTTTATTTCTGAAAGTGGTATAATGTGATTTCCTAAGAAGGGAAATTAATAGTGCGGGTGGCGGGGTGGGGAGCGTATTTCTCTTGGGAAGAGAAATCAATCCAACTGACTAAAGACCAGGAAATTATAATGTATTAAAATCACATTCATTAGAAAATATTTTTTTCTAACCTCCTCTCCAACTCTCCTTTTACAAATCTTAAACCATCAGTGAAATAGTCCAGCAACAAATTTCGTGAGCATTTTATGGGAAAAAAATGCAAACAATTAAATCATGACCACAGACAATTTTCTAATTTAGAGAGCTCTCTGAAAATAATTGAACTTACTTTCTCCCTAAATATTAACCAACTGTACTAAAACATTCTTTCACCTGCCTCCTGATTGGCCTGAGTCACAAGCCCAGGATTCAACCTCTCCAAACTATACTTGCAGAGGGTCAGACAATAAGCAATGAATCTCTTTTGAACTTAGAGGGGATAAAGCAGCTTTAGTATTCATGGGATGAGGTTCAGTATTGCCTTTTGTTTCCTGGAGCAATTTAAATTTTCATTTACTGCCATATCCAGAAGCTTTGGGTGCTGGACTAAGATTTGGCAGGTCAGGGTAATAAGACAAAAGGGAGGAGCGTTAAGTCAATTGAACCACAGGTGGAAAATAACATTGGATTCTGACAGACATAGTGCAATGAGGGTGTTAGTTGCTGAGTGTTGAAACATCCCATTAAAAGTTACAGTTTGGATGATCTCATCCCATTATTGTAATGGGACAGTTTATTAGATGGATGGTTTCATTTTTATTGCTGGGCTGGTCTCACATGATGCTGGGGATTTTAATATTGTATTCACATTGCTCAGTAGATTCTGAGCAAGAAGAAAATAAGGAAATAACTAGCTCTGAGAATAACTGGCCTAATCCTGGGTTATATTCATGTATAGCTTTACCTAGAATTCCACCAACCAATGTACCAAACAATGACTTATATGCGGAAGAACAATTAAACAAATGCCGCAATGTAGCCTCAGGCTTAAATTAAACCTGGACGGAGTCAAGATTGACGGAGGCAATTGGAGCTGCACAGATGTCTATCTGCAGTGGGTCAGGAGGGCTGGGAATTAAAGAATTCTAAAGTGGTCTGTGAAAGACAAGTACAGGAAGCTAAACTCAGGAAAATAAAGTTTCTGCCTCACCTAAGCATGAAAACATCAGAGAGCTGTCTTTGGGATTGTCAGATTTAGCAAATAAAAATACTGGACACCCCATATGTGAATTTCAGATAAACAGTGAATAATGTTTTAGTCTAAATATGTCCCAAATATTGCACGACACACACTTACATTAAGGAAGTATTTGTTACTGACCTGAAATTCAAAATTAACTATGAGTCTTATATTATGTCTGGCAAATATAATCCAAACCAACTCCTACTGCCCTATTATTCCATGCTTATTAGGTTAATAATCTGGGGTCATCTGGGTCATGCCAAATCTCTTGAGACTTTTCCAATTCTGATGAAAGGGAGTCTGTTGATGCTAGCTAGAGCAAGTAGATGAAAAGATTCAGTGCAGTTGCGTAACACGAGCTTCTCTTAGGAAACCTGCACGTTTATCAGAGTCCTCTGATTATTAGAATAAATTTTTATCATACATATCAGTGAGCCTGACTTAACCACTTCTGCTTTATTAAAATATTCTTAAAAATGATGAAATACCATATTGACATAGGTTTCTTCCCTAGGCTATCTCATCTCGGTCCTCAGTGGTATGATACACTAGAAAGACTGTATCTACAAAAAATATACACTGTTGGAGAAATTAGGTAGTTGAAAATGATTGAAATCATCTGAGGTTCCCCCCGGATTAGAAACAATGGGCATCTCTAGATAAATATCACACCTAGATAGTGGTAGTCTTAAATTTTCATAGTCCCTACAAGCTTTTCTGCACTCACTGTTGATATTATTTTCATTCTTTTTTTTTTTTTTTTTTTTTTTTTTTTTTTTTTTGAGACGGAGTCTCACGCGGTTGCCCAGGCTGGAGTGCAGTGGCGAGATCTCGGCTCACTGCAAGCTCCGCCTCCCGGGTTCCCGCCATTCTCCTGCCTCAGCCTCCTGAGTAGCTGGGACTACAGGCGCCCGCCACCGCGCCCGGCTAATTTTTTGTATTTTTAGTAGAGACGGGGTTTCACTGTGGTCTCGATGTCCTGACCTTGTGATCCGCCCGCCTCGGCCTCCCAAAGTGCTGGGATTACAGGCTTGAGCCACCGCGCCCGGCCTATTTTCATTCTTTAGTGCACAGAAAACAAGCACAGTCTTGTGTGAAATAATTTTGTACATCCTAATGATGATGAATCATCCAATATTCACTGATAGACTAATGATTTTTTGACAAGTACACATAGCTGATACTAGATATGCAGAATAAATGTGTCTTAACCTAATTTGGACACAGGTAAAAATTTCTGGAAAAATAATGTCAAAAATAAAACATCATTTCTTTGTAATAAGCGAATATGAGTAGCACGAGATGAAGTTAAAATTGTACTCAAGAGTTCTCCCTTTAAGACCTGCCTGGCAGCATTGGGGCGGTGGGTTATTGGTCCAGATGTGTGTATTTCACCCTCCTGTCCTTGGACTAAGGTGGTCTGCAGTGAGTGGAGACTGAGTTTATGCTCTCCCTAGAATGACGTACAGAACTGCCTCTCCCACCCACTCTGACTTTCCTGATTGAAGGGACATGAATTCTCCCAGGTGTCTGAGTCTCTACTTATTGATGATGACATCACTTATCAGCTTCGGGTGTAATAAGCTGCCTTATTGACTTCTGCCTTGTCACTCCTGCAGCTAGCTCCTTGTCACAAGTGTCACTGCTTTGCATCAGTCTGTCTTTGCTTTATTGGTTTATTGATAGTTCCATCCATCTTCTTCAAGAAGTTGACAGGCTGGCATTTTCCTCTTCTTTCTTCCTGCAATATTACAGCCTGCAGGATAGCTGCCTGAAGTCCCCAGAGTTTCTCCAATGGCCAGTATGCAAACCATTCCTCCCCACTACACTGAGGGATGCTGCAAATTTTTGTTGCAAAATATGGAATCACTGACAAATCTTTTTCAGAAAGATGTGAGGTGCTGAAGTGCAAGAGGAGACTATTATTTGCCCTAGTCATGATAACAAAACAGCTTCAGACTGTTTTTGCAGGTGTTCCCTGTGAGAACTCTGATTGTTACACTGACAGAGCCATGTTTATCCCCAGATATCCAAGCGGAGCCAAATAGCCACAGGGGTGTGAACCGGTTCCCTTCCACTTTGTACAACATCAAAACCATGTCAGAGGAGCTCTGACAACAAGAATCTTTAGTACTGATAGAAAGAAAAGATTAATTCCTACTACAAAAATCATTGAGTTTCAAAGACAAAATAATGATAACCTGATTCCTTTTTCAAATGAAGGTCAGTGTTTATGCCTGTGGCAAGTGGGGAAATCATTTGACTTGTAAACTGAGCATGTTTGATTTAGACTTTCCACAGAATGAAACAGCATGATGTAATAGAAGCTTTTATGAGAAAAGAAAATATGGATTATATAATGGGAATGTTTTCAGGGGTCCACACTGTTATATATCATTTAACATGTATCGTTATCCCATCCTTATTAGCTCTTATCCATAAACACCATCCAGGTAACATCTGTAGAAGATAAATCAAGGAGTTCCATTAGGTGCACCCAAAAGTATAGTTTTAGAAAGGTTTTTCTCTGATTCAAATTGGTGACTTCAGGAATTTGTGGTATTCTATGCATGAGCTTCACACCAAAACTCGTAAAACATGTTGTTTTCTTTTGCAGAACTACAAATGCCTGCCAAGGGTGTTGGAGAAGAAGTTTTAAAAGTGGGAATAAGAGTGTTTACCCATTAAATAATGATGATTGTTACATGACTATTAAATGATTTACTTTTTACTAAAATCTGTATTAAAATTTCTATAATGTAAATTTTAATTTCTTAGTGACAGATGAAGAAATTGAGGCATCATAAAGATCATTGAGTTACCAAAGTGGACACAGCTAGAAAATAAGATCATTTAGTCCTACTCTCTGTCTCTCAAAGCCCAGTCTGGTAACTGCTGCATGGCTTTCTCTGCACCTGGTGAATATAAATTTCAGTTTTTTATTCTTAAAGGCTGAATATTAAGATATCTTAAGCACACTATTTTATGTCTAGGAAGAACAGTAAACCCAAGCTTGAAACTAATTTGATGCTTCAGAATAATAAAGGAATGGAGCAAACAAAAAAGTAATTATGAGAAGCTGGCAAAAGTCAATAGAGAAATCTTTAATTTTTAATCTAAAACATGGCAACATAAATTTACATTCAACTCATTTCTCCATGGTTTCACAAAAACAACTAAAGGGTTCTCACCATTACCTCACCGACTTTAAAAGTCTCTCTCTAGTATGGGGTTATTCCATGCTATAAGTTTTCTTGGAATATGAAATTTAATATTCTATACTCGCCCTTCCCTATTTACTAAACAAATATTTAGAACTTATTTGACATTTTGTTTTTTACTTTCTTCAAAGATGGCAGAATAGGAAATTTTTAATAATGATGCACGGAACAGCATAACATTATATGTGAATAGCTTAATATCCACAGTAACATGAAGTCAACATTATATATTCAAACAGACACTTTAAGTCAAGAATAGTATCCTCATATCAGAATCTAAATACAACTACCTGACAGTGTTTCCACAAAGCATTGATAAACCACAACAAAGGGGAAAGTCTTGGCTCCACGAATCGAGTAATAGTAATGACTTAAAAACAAACTGGGAAGCCTCATACTGATAAAATGTGATGACATATGCAGTTATTTATCAGAATTATTATTTCACTCTCAAGTATCCACATAATAACCTCTTTTCTCTAATATAATGTCCTGGCATAAAGAGAACACTAAGTTAGAGCTGAGCATTCTATATTTGCTATGGTCCAAATGTTTGTGGCATCCCAAAACTCCTGTTGAAATCCTAATCACCAAGGTGAGGGTGTTAGAAGATAGCGCGTTTTAAGAGGCAATTACTTGTTAAGAGTACAAGTCTCATGAATGGAATTAGTTCCTCTATAAAATTGACTGAGGGAGCTCACCCACTCTTCTTCCATGTGAGAACACAGCGGGAAGGTGCCATCCACGAGAAAACAGGTTCTCACGAGACACTAATTCTGCCAGTACCTTGATCTTGGACTTTGCAGTCTCCAGAACTATGAGGAATACATTTCTGTTATTTATAAACTACCCAGTTTATGATATTTTGTAACAGCAGCCTAGACTATCTAAGACAATATTCATTTGCTAGGGCTTCCATAACAAATTACCAGAAACTGGTTGTCTTAAAATAACAGCAATTTATTATCTTATAGTTCTAGAGGCTAGAAGTCAAAAATCAAGGTGTCTGCAGGACCATACTTTCTGTAACACCCTGGGTAATATCTTTCCTTGCCTTTTCCTAGCTTCTGGTGATAGCCAGCAACCCTAGGCCATTCCTTGACCTTCATCTGAACCAGTTCAATTTGTGCTTCCATCTTCATATTGTGTTCTCTGCCTATCTCAGTATCCAAATTTCCCCTTTTCATAAGAACATCAGTCATATTGGATTAGGGCTCACCTTAATGACCTCAGATTAACTCGACTACTTCTGTAAGACCCTGTTTTCAAAAAACATCAGATTCTGGGGTATTGAGAGTTAGGACTTCAACATACTTTTTGTAAACACAATTCAATAGTAACATAAAGGGAAGAGCAAATGTTCTTCATGACCGCAGTAAGAGTGCTAAGTTTGCCCTTTGGGGGAAGGAAAAAGTAGGAAAGCAGAAACCTTCATCCAGTCTTGTGACGGATACTATCACTGCGCACTAGGACAAGCCTACTTTTTCTATTTCTGCTAGTCTTGGAAACTCCTTGTCCAAAATGGCCATGATGACTTTTTTCTGCATACCCTCCAATCTCTCACAGCGGTAAAAAGGCTATTCCTCAAAGTACAATCGAAAAAGAATTTATACTTGCTTCCATGAGGTACCTGCTGTATCAGCCTCTGTAGCCCTCTGCCCTTGGTAAGATCAGCAAAGTCTCCACTTATTTCAGCCTGGTACAAAAAAGATTTAGGATGGACAGTGAGATAACACTTAAGAGAATTACTGGTCGCTAACACCCAATTGTTTCTCAGCTGAGTTAAGGTAACACAATTCTCATTTATGTTTCTGAGAAATAATAAGTCCTTGAAGTGAGAAGTTGTCTGGATCATTTAACTTGAAGAAATAATGGAAAAAGAAGTTACTTTGTTTAATCTGAGCCATACTAAAAAGGACTAAGTTTGACCTCTAAAAAAAAAATGAAAGAGTGGTTATGCACCATCGCTTCTCAAACTTTGGGCATAAGAAGCATTCTTACAGCAAAAAGCAGTAGAGAATCCAGGGTTCTGCACAATCTCCATTTGTCTTTTACATCAGGATGAAACAGACAAGGATCAAATTAAGAATAAGTTGGAGACATCCTGTTGCCAGGAGAACGTTCTCATTTACTGAAATTCAATTAAGTACAAAAATTGCTCATTAATGATATTGGACTATAATGTTATTTGGAAAAAAGGGCATCACTTAAAAAGAGTGAGGTAATTCATTGCTTTTTCTGTCTGTATGTTTATACAATCTTTTTATTTTTAGAAACAGTGTATATAGCCTGTGTCTAAAGTAATATTTGCTATAAATCAAATTAACAAGTATTTATTGAGTCCCTTCTGTGTTCAAATTGATGTACTTGGCCCTGGAATACCAAAGCTGAAAGATCTCAGCTCAAGATTGTTTCCATTTTTTTTTTGCACTCTGTAATGTCAACCTTAAGCAGTACATCACAAGTAATACAGACAACTGCTTTAAGGGCAAGGAGAAACAAATGTGGCCAAATGATATTTTATTAAACTAAAGAAAGACCATGTGGACAGATAATTCCTGCTGTTAACTGGTGTTCTCAAAATAAAATTTAACAATGGTAGAGGTGTTTTAAAATATTTCAAGTAAAGCAACAATTTTACTTTCAATTTTATTTTTTCTCTCCAAATTGCCTATTGTTTTTCAAGGACTTTCAATCCCTGAGAGGTGAGTATATAAATTGAGTTTAAAAACAATGTTTCTGATTTGGGAAATTGATCAATTAATAAAGTAGCACCTTTATCATGTATTTTTTGTCATTACCTCTGTTATTGGGTGATAAAATCATTTTAACTCAAATCCTTCCACTTAAGGTTAGTCGAAGATATAAAACACAAACAAACATCCATAACAGCAAATGTCTTCTGTGTTAATAAAAGCAACATGGCCTCCAAGAAGTTAGAAGAAAAGGATATTAGGCCGGATAATCTAATCGGAGTAAAGAAGGTTCTCCCTGATGTTATGAGAACCAGATGTGTGTTGTTCAGTATCATTGGTCCTCAGTGCCCTCTCACCCACTCCCCTGGGCACACCGAGTCTTGGAGGAAAAAAAAAAGTGGAATATTTGTGAGCACAGTTCTTATACATCATTTCTTTCCTCTCAGTGGATCTGAACACTCCACTTTAAAAAATCATGCGTTGTTATTATTCACTCCTATGACTTTTATTAAATCTTATTCACACAATTCTCTTAAAATACAGCTAAAAATGTGACAGTTCCTATAAGCTGCACTTCAAAGCTGGACAAACCCAACAACTAATTATCTTCATTTCTCTATTGTCTCTTCCAGACCATTAGTAGAGAAGCAATGAAAGCCTTACTGATAGAATGTGCATTCACCAAGCTGTTTGTTGTTGTACCTTTCCATTGTACGTTGGCTGAAAGGACTTTTGGGAAATAGATACCAGATTTGGTAGACAATTTAATCTTTTCAATAAAACCAAGTAATGTAAATGTTTTTATCTATCTATCTATCTATCTATCTATCTATCTATCTATCTATCTATCTTCTATCTATCTATCTATCTTCTATCTATCTATCTATCTATCTATCTATCTATCTATCTATCTATCTATGAGAATCTGGCCAGTTTGTTTCTCTAGTTCTTCTAATGACATCATCCTTGTCTTCTTTATATTTAAAGATGAGAGAAGTTCTTTACTCATAAGGCTTTTCCTTCTTTGCTATGATTACCTTTCTAGTATCTATACTGTTATTTTTTCCATTACTCACATTCCAAGAATTTGAAGACTACATTAAAAAAAGCTGAATTACTTGTTTTCCAGAAAACTCATGTACTAATATAAAAACCTTTGTTTATTAATTTTTTTAAGACTTGTAACAGGCAACAGCCCTTGGCTCTTTTTCTTATTATAACTATCTTTTTTATTCTTTTTCTTTCTCGATTTTACTTATTAGCCAAAATGTCACTAGCTGTCTCCTTTAGGGATCTCATTACAGCCTATATCCCGCAGATTTTCTTGTCAAAGATATTATACTGGTCCAGGTTCTTCACTGCAAACAGCAAAAGCCAGGGCTCTTAAGAAGAAAAAGAATTTAGGAAAGAATAACACAAATCTCACATACACTAAAGGAAGTGTGGAGAATCAGGATGTGGAAGTGACAAAAATCCTACATGAAGAGTCAGGTTGGGACGTTGTCACTTCTGCTTGGACACAAAATTCACTACATGCCACTGCCATCACCAACTCTGTGTCTGGTCAGCTGTGGTTACCACTGTTGACAGTAGTGACATGATTTCTCCATTTCTCCTTGGATCACTTACTCTACAATCAAAATCGTGACTATAAGGATCTAACTGGCCAAACTATGCCCATTATCTTGTTGCCAAGGGCCAAGGAGATTAAATAGTGGGCATTTGTAGTTTTTAAAGCTGCAAGTGAGGTTCTGCCTTCCACCATGATCATTACCATGGCTGACTCCCCAAATTCATAAAAGTATAATATCCTCCTGAGCATCCCTGACCTCCCTGAAAACAGGACAGTGAAATCAAAATAGTCATCCCTCTGCAACTATGAGGGATTATTGTCCTGACTTCCACAGACACCAGAATCCTCAGATGCTCAAGTCCCGTACATAAAATGGTATAGTATTTGTATATACCCTACACACATTCTTCTGTATACTTGAAAATCATATCTAGATGACTCATAATACCTCCTACAACATAGATGTTATGGAAGTATTTGTTATACTTTACTGTTTAAAGAATAATGACAAGAAAGAAAGTCTGTACATATTCAGTACAGAAACAATCATTTATTTTTTTTCTTTTCACGTATTTTAGATATGCAATTGGTTTAATCCATGGATGAGGAACCCATAGATAAGAATGGCCAGCTGTATTGGAAATAGTCTACAACACAGGCACATAATACAGAAATGACTGGATTGTTGCCATTGCGTCTGTCCTTGAGAAATTCTTTTGGACAGTTAATCTAGACAGACACATCAAAAATTAAAACATAGTGTTTTTTATATATATCATAAGACGTTTCACAGATAAATAGATTACTTTGGGATGACAGATACAGGAGCAAAGGATTCTGCATATTGTAATCTGGGAAGATTGCTATTCGTTCAAAGGATGTGCCTATTTAATAACTGCTATTGTTCTTAGCTTATGAATATATGTAAATTCTTTACATTTGTTAAAATTTTCAAGCCTCCCATCAGCAATCAGAGACAGATATTGCTAAGGCCATTCTGCAGATAATGGTGAAAGAGACTTTTGCAAAGTTAAATAATTAGTAAATGTCTGAGTCAGAATGTAAACTCAGGCTTTTATACATATTCTTTGTCTTCCAACCACCATGTAGAATAAGAGAAAAAAGTGAAAGCAAGGCCAAACTCAGTATTCATATAAAATGGCTTGGGAAATTTGGATAATTATAAAAAGCCAGTGAAACAACCATAACAAAAATTGTATTGAGGCTTAATATAGGCTAGATATGGAGTTAAAAGCTTTCCATGTCTTGTTCATTTAATACTTATACCAACACAATAGATTAAGTATTATTATTGGAATTCTGATTTTTCGAATGAGAAAACAAACTCTTGATTTCAGAGTTAGCATGTGTTTTAGTAGTCTATTGCTATAAAACAAACCAAACTGAAACTCAGTGACAAGAAAAGCATTGTTTTTCATAATTCTGTGGCATGACTGGGTTCAACTGGGAAACTCTTTGGGCATGAATGGGTTGCGATATTCAAAATGGCTCACTGACAAACCTGGTGCCTTTGTGGAGATGGTGGAAAGACTGGGCCTTACTCTCCATGTAGCCTCAGGGCTTACTCATCTTTCAGTGAACTCTCCATACGGTGGATATTTCCTTCTGGCCTCTCGAGCAGGGTAACTAGATCTTTTTCATAGCAACTTAGGGCTCTTGAAAACATAGAAGCAGAAGCTGTCAGACTTTCTTAAGGCTTAGGCATAGAGCTGGAAAAGCTTCACGTTTACTGCATTTATCAGCTAAAGTGAGTTATGGGGCCAGACTCAATTCAGTTTGTGAGGGGAATATGCAAGAGTATGAATTTGGGGAGGCAAAGTGCATGGGGGCTACTTTTGGCATCCTGGCTTCTATAGTACTACATATTGTGTAGCTAGGATTCGCAGTCAGGCTGTAACTTTTTTGACATGAAGTTGGGAAATTTAGAAACAGGAAGGATGGACGATTATAGAGGAATGATATAGAGATAGATGTATATAGAGAGACAGATGTAGTTATAGAGATACAATGTAGAATCATATTTTGAGGCCAAAAGCAAAGGATATGCATGACAACCAAAGGGACATTTTTCCTTGCTGTTTACTTGAGCACCAGTAATTCATGCTTAAACTTGTTCTTTATAACTATATTATGTACTGAAAGTGGAAAAAAATTATTTTGTTCCAAACAAAAATGTTGATCTTTTCCTTATAAATCAGGAGCACTGTTTCTTCCTGTGGTTCACATTAAAGAGAAAAATGTGTTAGATTAAAGGTAGGTAAAGATAAACTCTTCATTGATCAATTTGTTCTGAAATCAGATTCTAACTTTAATATACCACTTGCTGTGGCCCGAATATTTGTGTCCCCACACAATTCATGTTGAAATTCTAACTCCCAAGGTAACCGTAGTAAGAAGTAAGGCTTTTAAGTGGTAATTAGATCATGAGAGCAGAGCCCTTATAGAAAAGACCCAAGAAGAACTCTCATTGCTTCCACCATGTGAGTATGCAATGAGAAGCCACCGCCTATGGGTCAGAAAGTGGGCCCCTCATTAGACACTCAGTCTGCCTTGATATGGGATTTCCCACTCTCCAGGATTCTGAGAATAAATTTTTGTGATTTGTAACCTAACAAATGTAGTATTTTGTAAATCAATCTGAATACACTAAGATACCCCTCATCTACTCCAATTCATCTTTCATTTTCTTCCCTTTATAGTCTTTAATTCTAAAAGTAGCATAAATGTGCATTGTTATGTGTTCTCACAAATAAATATGTTGTTCCCTTGCTATTTTTTGAAATGCCCATAGGTACCACAATGATGAATACACAGTTAAATAATTTCACTTAAAGAGGCAGCAGGTCAAAGAATAAGTGAAGATCCTGTGTTGAGAAAATCAATACATTGCATGACCTCCATTGAAAAGCAACAGTAAGTTTGGTGCTGTGGCTCACGCCTGTAATCCCAGTACTTTGGGAGGCTGAGCAGGTGGATCATCTGAGATCAGGAGTTCGAGATCAGCCTGGTCAACATGGTAAAATCTTGTCTCTACTAAAAATACAAAATTAGCCGGCTGTGGTGGCGTGCACCTGTAATCCCAGCTAGTTGGGAGACTGAGGCAGGAGAATGGCTTGAACCTGGGAGGTGGAAGTTGCAGTAAGCCAAGATCATGTCACTGCATTCCAGCTTGGGTGATAGAGTGAGACTCCATCTCAAAAAAGAAAAAAAAAATTAAAAGCAACAATACAGAGAATGAATAGGAGCTATTACGTTGAGCCACCAAAAAGTTTAGTAAAATATCAGATGGTGGTAAATTTGGTGCAAGGCACTGCAAGAAATATTCAGGAGTCTAAAACTTTTACATCTGAAAATGCATTATTTTAAATTACTATCATCTGTTGACTCTATGGTAACATTTGCCATTATTCTATATCAATTCTAAATTTTCACAAATAAAAAAAAGGAATTTCTCCATTGATTCAGCAACTATATTCCAAAACATTTTTGAGTTTAATGTCATCATCTTATTTCAATTAGATGTAGTAAAATTTCTATTCCTTAACATAATATGTGATTATTTACTGATTTCCTTAGAGCAAACTAACTCATCAATTCTTCTAAATATCATATTCAAAAACAAGCAAATGAGTCCTATGATCAGGAAAAAGAAAGTTCCAATGTATAGAAAAGTGGTTTTTGTCAGGTTTAAATCAAAGTTCTACACAGTACTGGAATGAATTTGGAAGAAAATGTCCATATACCATCTTTGTAAATTTCATGTTCATGAACAGAATATTTGGAAAAGTTATAGTAGCTCCGTCTGCAAAGCATTTCACTCTGTACTTGCTAATTCTATCAGTATCTCACAGCAAATTCTATAATAATTTTTTGTATACCTTCAACTAAAAGGTTTATGAGCACTAGAAGGAGGATTTTAAATGATCTATTTTTTAATTAGAAAGACATGAAAATCAAATGCAACATTTTTTTTCAATTAATGAGTATCCCAAACCACTGGAGACTTCAGAGAGTTATTGGAATGTCAGTGAGACTAAAGTTGAGGTAGGTACCAAAATGTCAACTATGTCCAGATATGAGGTGGCATTTTTATTCACAGTAGAGTCTCCATAATGCTTCTTCATTCTTGGATTTAAGAAATCTTGGGATTCTCTATAGACCCCAAAACATATTTCTGTTGTTTGGAAGTAAGAATTGCTTATTTGTTTTTAAAGGGACCTATATATACACAAAGAAAGTAAAAAAAAAAAAAAAAAAAAAAATGACACTTTGATCAATCCTTTATTTTAATCATTTCTTTTATAAACAAAAGAAATCACTTTTTCTTTCTTTAATTTATAAATTTCCCTTTATCTCTGAGAAGTTTATATGTAAAATGAAGGAATAGCATATAAAGAAGGTACATCTGTATCTATAATTATAATCATTAAATATAGTGTTTACAAATTTGGGTTTAGAATCAGTCTCCTCAGATTTAATCATAGGTCCTCCTCATGAAAGCTTTAACTTCTCCAAACTTAATAGTTCTCAGTGTCATTCATAAAAGGATAAAAATCGTATTTACCTACTCTTATTTAATTATTCAGAAATATATTCAGATTGTGTGCCAGCCACTATTCTAAGAGCCTGCAATACAGAACAAAATAGAGTCCCTATTCTCAAAGTGCTTCCATTCTAGTGGCAAAGACAATAATAACTTTGCAAAATAAAATTACATTAAATATCAAATAGTAATAACAATTTAAGCCAAGTAAGGGACAAAATGTGAGTAAGCATGTAGTATAAAACAATATGGCCAAATACTCTTTTATAATAAAAATGACGAGCAAACAATACAAAAGAAAACCTACAAACCAATAAAAGTCATCTGTGAAAAATCCAGCTAACATCATACTCAATGGTGAAAGACTCAATTCTTTCCCCTTAAGATGAGGAAGGAAACAAGGATTTCCACTGTCACCTCTTCTATTTAACATTGTACTAAAAATCCTACCAAGACAAGTAGGCAAGAAAAATAAATAAAAGTCATCATGAGTGGAAAAGAAGTAGTGACAGATATTAGATTACATAATCTTGTGTACTGTGTGGTCTTGTCTGTACAAAACCTAGAACCACACATGAGTGTTAGGGATCTTTTGTCTTCTTACCCAGTCAAATTATGATGAAATATTTCCGATAGGTCTTTTCAAGTCTTCAAAAGAACTCATAATAAATTACATGTGAGGATTTATGAGGATTAATTTGTTGAGCTAAATTATAGTAGATTTGAAATTTATACTAAAATAACTTTTGTTTTGATTTAACATCTTGATTAGTAATAATATGGGCTAATACTATAATTTGGGGAAGCATACATTTTGTATATTATATAAAATGTATAGGAACAAACTTTCAAACTCTCAATTTCTAATTTTTTTCTCTTCTGTAACATCTCTTTAAAATCCACATAATAAACTTATCTAATGCAGTTGTGCACAGCAGCTCTCTCATCTAAATGTAGGCATTTCAACCTTTCCCTGAATTAAATTAACGACAGACAGATTAACAGGAAAAAAAAGGCATACAATTTTATTAATATGCATAAGCAAGGGGGAGTCACAAGAGAGTAATTACCAAATAACCCATGAGATACAGATGCTTATATATACTTCTTTATAGGAGAGAGGGGAGATGGGGAAAAGTAGGCAATTCTGTTGAGGGATAATAAATGATTATTAGGGAGAATGAACAAACTCAGGAGACAGAAATTAAGTTATAAGTGATTCATTTTAGAATTTGAATGAGCCAGAGAGGCAGACAGTATCTCATGAAAGAGTCTATCCAGGTGTGGTTGCATTTCTAGGTCTTTTTTTCTGTGATAAATAATGAGACGGCAGAGAGGGAATGAAAAGCAATTGTCTTCTACGGTGGGTCTAGTCTTAAGATAGATAAGGGAATGAGAGTAGAGCATCTTCCAGAATCTGCTGACATTCAAGTACCTAAAATTTGAAATAATGAGCATACCAGGATGCCATAGTTTGTGGTAAAATTCCCTGGATTTCTTCACAAGTTTTCCTTAGAGGAAAACTACTTTTGTCCATTTAAAAAATTTTTATTTTCCAAAGCTACTGTAGAAATGTTTCATCTTATATAATTTTATATACATGTGTTTTCTGTCTTACGGGTTTATATGCATGTGTTCCTTCTTCTTCATATTTTTTAAACAAACATTGCCATACCATGAATTGTGTTGTGAAATTTGGATTTTGGCCCATAAAAACACATATGCAGCATACTACTTAATAATTACACAATATCCCATGTATGGTTTTACCATAGATTCTGTTTTTAAGCATTCATCAATTGACCATAACGTAAATGTCTAGAAACTTTGGTTATTTTATGCAGTGACCCAATGGGTATTATTACACATGCACAGTTTATCAACTAATGGATAATAAATAACTGGACTATAGGATAAATATTAAAATTAAACACATTAGAGAATGTGACTTAAATATTGATATTGTCAAGTTATTCTCCATAAAGATATATGAATATGTCTTCCCTAACACCCTCTCTTTCTGTGTTGTCTGATTATTTTTATTGTTTTGCCAAATGATAGCTGAAAAAATGGTTCCAAGTATTTTAAAATTTTCAAATATGAAGAAAAGCTGAAATGATTTTATATGAATATCAATGTAAATACTATCTAGATTGTAACACAAAGATGTTACTTCAAGATGAGAAGCAGTAATTTAATTTATATTTTTCCTGATATCTGCTCATTTGTCTCCACAATTAAAAAAAAAAACCTTCTATTTTAAAATTAATTTTTACACTTATTTTTGCATTCATTTGGGTGTATCTCTAAATTTTATCTTCTTTTCCACTTAGACAACATTATTTATTTTAGTCATTGAAAATTTAGAATTTGGATTACTATTTATCTTGTCTCCATCTCATTCCCATTAACCTTCTTTGTAAATGTTTTCTTGACTCTTCTCAGATGTTTATTTTGTGACATCACCTTTAAGATCATTTACAGAGTTTGAAATCCTCCTTTGGTAATTTTGGGAAGGACCTTGCTAAACTGATGCATTTATACAGGATAATTGGCATAGTTAGGCTGTTTAGAGTTGGATATCAAAATATGATCGCTTTTTATTTGTTCAGATTTTCTTTTGTCCTTCAGTGTCATTTTAGTCTTCTTTCTGGGGATTTTGTATAATTCTTCAAATTTCTCCTGCTCTTTCTTTTAAAGTTGCTATTGAAAATGTGATTTTTAATTTCAATTATTTCTTCTGGCTGCCTAACATTTGACTATATGAAAGCAATTTCTTTCTGTATACTATCGTTTAGCTAGCCATTTCTCAAAATTATGTATTATATTTATAGATTTTCAGTTGTTTTTCTTTGCTTTTCCAATCATATCAAGACAGCCAAGTAAAAAGGGCTTCCCCTTGAACCTCGGACGCGCCTGCGCACTAGGAGAATGGGCTGGAGCCATGGAAGTTCGCGCCATTTGCAAAGGGGAGGAGCCCAGGCTCTTCAGTTCCTGTGTGATGGGGCCAGAGCCAGTTAACAGGCTTCCTTCTCGCTCTGCTGAAAGTTTTTCTCCTTCTCCTTTTTCACCCAAGAAGTTCCGTTTTTCCCACCCTTTCTATGTGTCTGCGAGTCTACTCTTTTCTGGTCATATGACAAGAAGCAGGATTTTCCTACAACAATATAATTTGCAAAAATAAACAGTTTATCTTCAAGTTTTTACCTTCCATCGCTGTTTCTAAATGTGTTAACAGGTTATCTCCAGGATAACAGAAGAATACAAATTCACTTGTGGTTTTAACTCTCACTGGAGTGCCTCTCCTATTTTCTCCCATTGGACATTATACTTAGCATGGTTGACATAGGAACATATTTTAGTTATATATACATATATATGTGTGTGTGTATATATATATACATAGAGAATGCTAATCTTTTAAATAATGCACATTTTTATAAATAAATACATATATTCACTTATCTTTAGTGTGCATATATAATCATATAGCCATAAAAACTACATGAGTAAATATGTAATATTTGTATGTACACATTAAGAAAAAATACATATATTTAAAAATTTTAAATATTGTTTAAATGAAAAGACTGAATTTTATCAGTAACTTTTCTGAATCTATAAATATAATAAAAGATTTTCAAATTAATCTATGAATATGAATATTTTGTCAGTAGACATCTTTCATTATTGAAACATATCACACTTAGATAGAGTGTATCATTCTTTTAATGTGCCTCTAGACATTGTTTTAGTATTTATAAAGGATTTCTATGTCAGATTCACAGGGAAATTGGTTTCTAATATTTTGGGGGGGATTTGTGTTATCTTTGCTGGTTTGGGCTATCAATGTTATGCTGGATTTTTTCCTACTATTTTACTCGTTGAAATAATCTAACGATATTTTAAATCATTTGTTCCTCAAAAGATTGGAGAAAGATTGAGTAAGCCAATGAGCGTCGTATTTGTCTTTTTTTCTCTTTCTTATTTGGTAAATGATTTGTCTGTTTAAAATTTCCAACTTTCATGGGGTAAATTTTGATAATTCATATTCTAAAAAATCATATATTTCATCTAGGTTCTAAAATTAAATCACATAAAACTGACAGAATTGTTTCTTATGGTCTCTTATTTTCTCTCCTGTCTTTGGTAACTTCCACATTGCAATTTCTTATTTTATATATTTATGCTTCCTTCCCTTTTTTCCCTTTATTATTAAACTATTGAATCATCTGTTTCTTTTTCCTCAATGGACCAAATTTTGGATATTTTAGTTCTAAATATTTTTTTTTGCATTTTATTCTGCTTTTATTTTTATTGATTTGTCTATTTTTCATACTTTAGTTGGTTATTTTTGGTAATGCTTGGAGTATGCTGCTTAACTTATTTATATTCTTTTAAGCTTATTGGTACATGAATTTAAGACTAAATTTTCTTTTTGGCCATGTTTATTCTTTCCATATATTCTGATTTATAGTGTCTTTTATTATTGTCGTTTTATTCATATTGGGCACTATTGGTTTTTGTTTTTATTTGAATCCAGTGATTCCGGTGATTGATTTTTTTTGTAGCAAAAGTATTAAAATACCAGTTGATAACATCTTAGATATTTTCTTTTTGATTTTTGTTTCCAGCTCTGTTGATAATTTCTAATTTTGCTCTCTTGTAAATAGAGAATACTGGCCATGCAATTACTTCATTTTTTTGTAATTTATTAAATATTCATTTCTAATTGTAGTACTATTCCTTTCAAGCTTTCTCCTCAAATAAAAAAGTTTAACAGTGAGGCATGCCAATCTAAAGTGAAGAACTGCATGCCTAAAAAGAGAGACCTTTGATTGAAACACTGCTAAAGCATTCTTGAGAAAAATCTGCACCAGCTACTTCTGTCAAACCAGCTGCAGCAATTGGGTACAAAAAGAGAGTGAAAATGGCTTGGCTCTCACTAAGCAGTTACAGAGTGTCATTTAAAGAACATTGAATTCACAACCACACAAAGACCTTCTTGGAAGTGAAGGTCATCATCTATCTAGAGATGTGACTTGACTTTGATTTCTAGGTTTCTGTTTTGCGGGTTGTTGTTTGGTTGTTTGTTCTTTTTTCTTTTTCTTTCTACTTAAGGAGCATTTCACTTCTCAAGCATGACACTGCAGGGCAGAGCTTGATTTCCCAAGATCAAAAAATATTTATTGTTCCCTTGTCATTCTGTCAGCATTGTTTTATTACTTGTCTTAGTTTGAAGAGAAAATAAGAAATAAACAAGAATCATGTGATGATACCTAAAAATATGATCTCTTTTTTTTTTTTTTTAATCATCTGCCTAAGTGCAATGGTCTCAGATAAAGGTTTCATTACCTAGTGAATCTTAACTAAAACTCTCGCATCAGGCTCTCCTGCTTCTCAGTCCCACAACATAATACAGTTTCCAAATGTACCAAGGATGATACATAACACAATAAAAAGAGTTCAACCAAAATTTGAAATGCTGCTTTTTACAAATGGTCTTTAATATCACATTCACACACACACACACACACACACATTCCATAGTAACATTCACTTAGAATCATCCCTAGTCCGTACTAGAGTTTTCTGGGTTACAAGGAACCTAGAATGAGCTGGGATAATAGAATTTGATCTTCCTAAAGGAGACTTGAGCATTAATGCTGTTACTGAGAAATAAGGTAAACTTCAAAATCTTGGTTCACTGACATTCTCCTTGGCTGGCACCCTTTTCACCTTCATGTTAAATTGGAGGAGCTAACTTCTTACCATGTATTGCTAAAGTTCATTCAAATGAGGACAGAAAAGGAAAGATCAATACTATTTAATCTGTAAAAAATTCAAAGACTGAAGACGATTTGTTTTCCAAAGTCAAGACTAGTTTGTCTCCAAGCCCATCCTCTCTAAGCTTCATGTCCTGGTGAAGTGAATTCCATTTCCCCTATCCCTCATCTTCCTTATCTTCCTCCCCTACACACACACACACACACACACACACACACACACACACACCCCTCATTGGAAAACAGTATTATATTTTGTGACCTTTAGAAACAAAGAAAATCAAAATTTCTGCCATCTTCTTTTGACCTGAACAAAAGGCTCTTGGGACTTACGTAAATGTAATAAACATTTATTGGGAAAAGTTTTATCTCAGAGTTTAAAATTTCTCATGTGAAATTTTATTAGACTCATCATTCACATATTGTAATGAAGCAAGATGATTTCTCCTGGAATGTTCCCAGTGAGAACACAATTATTAAATACCATCATCACTGATAATAATTAAACTTTTATCATCTCAGTTTCAACCCTGTCAGATCAAGCTCCCCAGAGGCGTGACTGTGTGTGAGAAGCTTTAGAAAATGGTGTAGTGAATAAACAGTGATAGAGCTAACAAAACAACTGATTAGTAACAGAGCCTGGGAGTCTGATTATTGTGCTAATGCCCTCCTTCAAGAGTCTATTATATGTTTTTACCTACTACACTTCTGACGCCAAATGTATGGTTTTTCTTACACCGACCAGTTCTCCAATTCTCCAGACTGTAACCAGGTGTCTACAATTTAATTCGATTCTGACACTATTTACCCAGAGTCAGTGTCAGACTCTACACGTTAAGTAAGGGCTTAGTCACACAAAACTGCCCTCACTTGGCAATTCTGGGTCGCTCCTACTTTTGACCTACTGCCTGTACAGTTGGAAGTGTCCCACAACCCACTCCTCAGGTTTAACAATTTGCTATAAAAGCTCATAGAGGTCAAGAAAACACTTTCTTTACATTTATCAATTTATTATAAAGAGTACAACTCAGGAACAGCCAAATGAAAGCAATGCATGAGGCAAGGTATGGGGGAAGAGGGCAGAGCTTCCACGTCCTCTCCAGGTAGGCTGCTCACCCAGCACTGTGATGCGTGCACCAACCCAGGAGCTCTCTGAGCCCTGTCGTTTAGGGTTTTAAGGAGGTTCCATTACTTAGGTATGACGGATTAAATCACTGGCATTTAACTCAATCCCTATCCCCTCTCCTGTGTCTACTGAAATATAGAACAAGGATCATTCCAAGCCTCTAATCATCTGGTTTGTTTCTCTGGCAACCAGGTGTATATTTAAGCTATCCAGGCTGCCACCACAGTGATTTCCTTGGCATAAACTCAGGTATGGTTGAAAGAGGCTTATTACGAATGACTAAAGATGCTTCTTTTACCCCTATCACTCAGGAAATTCCTAAGGCTTTAGAAAGCTCTTATGCTTGTGCTAGGAACTGGGGAAAAAGATGAAATACATATTTCATATTATGTCACAATATTGCAGACAATGTTGCAGCATGACTGTTTTATTCTTACTGATTTATCCAATGTTTGAGAAAGTTAATCCCTTCCCATTGAGGAATAAGAATGCTATGAATAAAATATAAATCAGGTTGGAAGAAAAATAACAGAGGAGCAGCTATTAGAAGACAATCATAGCTGTTGTTTTTAAGCATCAACTCAGTTCTAGGAACTTTTAACTTTAAAACACTTAGCAAGAGCTGAGTAGGGATTATTGATATAAATGATTTACCAGAAATCCACTTACCTAATTGTAGAAAATAGTAGTTAAATCCAGAGCTGTTACAGTAGGTAACTAGTCAGACATAAGCAGGGTAGGGGAGGACTGAACACTCCCTACCCACTTACAGAGATATGTCAGGTGGTTTTTACAGTATCTCTCTAAAATAATCATTGGTCACAACCAGCACCAGGAAAAGGCAGTCTCCTAGTGGATAGAAACACCTGAAACTAGTGATCAACTGCTTCCTGATAAGATTTCAGGAGTTGGACGAGTGGGCTCAAGCATGCTCACTAAGAGGCAGAATGGTGGCGTTTAACAGGTATAGGACCATTCTCGAACACCTCGAGTGAGCATGTGTACAATTTCAGTACACACACTGCACATGCTCCTCTGCCAAGTGCTGGCAAGTCACTGCGCATGCGAACAGCCCATCCCAATGGAAGATTCAGGGGAGAAAGGATGCAACCCTCTCCCCTCGGAAGTATGCCAACGTGTAATATCCCTAGTCAAAGGTCAAACTGGGCACTTGATCTCTCAAGTCACCCACTTGGCCCTCTTCCAAGTGTACTTTACTTATTTCTATTCCTGCTCTACAGGTTTTTAATAAACGTTCACTCCTGCTCTAAAACTTGCCTTGCTCGTTCACTCTGCCTTATGCCCCTCGGTGGAATTCTTTTTTGTGAGGAGGTAAGAACTGAGGTTGCTACAGACCCATATGATTTGCTACTGCTCACAGAGCTACCTGCTTCAAAGTATATGCATAGGTTTTTGTTTTGTTTAAATACTCTGTTTTTTTTTTTTTTTTTTTTTTTTTTTTTTGTGGGAGGAAGGAAACAAATATATGCAAAAGAGATAGGTCGGGCACGGTAGCTCACACCTGTAATCCGAGCACATTGGGAGGTCGAGTCGGGCAGATCATGAGGTTAGGAGATAGGGACCATCCTGGCTAACACGGTGAAACCCCATCTCTACTAAAAATACAAAAAATTATCTCAGTGTAGGGGCCCACATCCATAGTCCCAGCTACTCGGGAGGCTGAGGCAGAAGAATCGCTTGAACCCAGGAGAAGGAGGTGGCGGTGAGCTGAGATCGCGCCACTGCACTCCAGCCTAGGTGACAGAGCAAGACTCTGTCTCAGAACAAACAAACAAACAAAAAACAAAAGAGACAGCGAGCGAGAGAGAAATGAGTAAGAATCTGTTTATGTGATGTTGGTAAATATTTGCCTGTAGTTAATTTCATCTCAGCTGCTTATAGTACTCAGTCATTAGCTTGCTTGTCTTGAGGATAATCTAGATGCGGATGTCTGGACTGAGATTGTGGTGATGTGCACAGGTAATCAAACTTGTGCAGTTGACAAAGATGAGACCAAAAACATGGAAAAGCACAGTATAATTTTGCATGCTGGAGAGTTGGATTGCAAAACTCACCAGCCTCATTGATCAAAGAAAAGTCAGTTCAACCATATGGAGCCTTGGGTGCAGCCCATGCCTTTGAATGTATAGGACCTCACAGGACCACACTGAGTTAGAGACAAAATAATCATATATTCACAAATTTTAGGGGTGCAAACTTTAAAAAGACCCCATTTCCGTTGGGTATTTTGCTTTGTCCTCATTCTTTCCCTTGTCTGATTTGAACTTTATAGTACTGTTGTCTTAATTTTCTTAAAATTTGAGAAATGAATGGCTCTAAATGTCACCCAAACCCAAATTTTTGGTACCAGCTCTGGAGGATGAACCAGTCAATAAGCCCCAAATCAGAAGGCTCCGGCAAATGGAAACATTTTTCATGACTACAAACGTTAACTTTTCCACTATCAGTCTAATTGTTTAAAATAGAAATAAAGAAAGGGAACTGTAAATAGCTCCTTGAAGGTGAGGAAAAGTCCAAAGCAATAGTGGAAGAAAGAGGCTGGAGGAGGATGAGGAAGGAAGAAACAATACAAAAAGCAGAGTGAACAAGAGAAAGAAATGTGAAACTTAATGATTTACTACATGATTATTTAAACATCTTGAAGAACTAAATAGAGTGGACTTCTAAACCACTATTCATTCTTTTGTTTTTATTAACCGATCTAGCATTCCATATAAAAATAAAGCATTTTTAACTGACTGATTTATGCTTTTGATGCTAAGACTTCAGATCATCTCCTCAAAGTTAATTTAGAAAAGAAAGAGGTGGAAGAGGTGAACAGAGGGAGGAGAGAAAAAGGAGAAAATTTCTTCAGTAAAAAGCAGGAATATTTACACTAGAACATAAACTCTGAATTTCAGATAAGTTGTCATTTGTAGTGAATTTCAGATAAGTAGTCATTTGTAGTGAATTTCAGATAAGTAGTCATTTGTAGTGAGCCCATAGTAGGGGACCAAGAGGATGTCTTCACACCTAAGGATGTCTTTACATTTACCTCTGTCCTTCCTTCCTTTGAGTTTGAATAGTCTCCCATATCAAGCAATTCAAAAATACACACATGAACACACACACACACACACACACACACACACACACACACACAGAGGCAGTTTTCTATTTTCTTCAGGTAATCTTTACTCACACTGGAGTTAGAATTATATGGGTTACTAGGCAAATCTCTGGACTGTAAAATGTGTGATAGCAATGGAAGCAAGATTTAATATTAGAATAAAAGTTGCCCCAAGAGGAGGACTTAACTCCGAAAGGAAGACATAGTTCTCCTACTCTGAAGATGACAGTTTCTTTAGACACTGGGCCTGGGAAGCATTATTTTTATCCCCGAGGGTTCACTTCCATGTTAGCCTGTTCCTGAGTCTTGCTTTCCATTCTGAGCTGCCATTATCTCTTTCTGCAGGATGTATGGGCTGCTCTTTGTTCCCAGGAAGACTGAAGTTTCCTCTTAGATGTTAATCCTTTTACCAAGTTAATGGTTTGCCTCTGTATCCCTTTACTTAGAGTGTTTCTTTTGAAGTTCCCCATCACAAACTTTGTATTGCTGTTTCCCAGTATTTGAAAACTCGTTAGGTACTAACGAGATCACAGTTTGGCTCTGCCCTCTAAGCAGCACTCATTTTGTGTTTCACAGACCTCTAAAAAGGTTTGTCCCTTGGAAGATGTGGCATATTAGTTGACATTAATGTTCATGGAGTTAAGTGATCATCAACGAGATAATAGACTCCACGGTAAGGGCTTCTGAACTGAATTTAAAACATGGCAAAGGAATCTTCTAAAGAGTAACTCAGACATTGACTTTCTGAGGATCTTTAGATTTTTTTGTTAATGCTAATGGCAGCAGCACGTGGGTGTGGTAAAAATGCTACTCTATTGATGTGATTCTGCAGACCCCATCTGGGTAAAAAATTACAGCTGCTTTCCTATAGATGGATTTTTCCATGAAGCTAATGAAGCTTAAGTTTTGGGAATCTTCATTTACATGGACCCCATTTTGGGCTATATAATTTTAATTCGTAATTTTCCATTTTTCATAAAGTAGGTGTCTGAAATTGTGTAAGTTTCAGGTAGGTTTGATAGATTTAGTTAAAACAAACAAACACATAGTAAGAAAAAATTCAAAGTATTAAGTTAAATTTGAATTTCAGATAGACAAAAATATCGTTTTTAGTATAAGTATGTCCCATGAAATATTTTCCATGCAATATTTGATAAATATTTATACTAAAAAATGAACCATTGTTTGTTGTCTGACAATATTCAAGGTCCTGGGGAATTAGCAGTGAACAAAACAAACAAATAATGTTATTTTCTATTGGAAATTATAGAAATTAACCTAATATGTGAAATATATAGTGTATATAATATTATTTTATTTTTATTGAGCAAATTTTAATATGCTTAGAAAAGCTGAATTAAAGTATTTCCCTATGGGTATAAGATAGAAGAAGAAGTAGGAGGAACAAAATAATGAGGAGGAGAAGAAGTAAAATAATATTAGAAGGAATAAGAAGGTAATGTAGAAATAAATTTTGTTTTTAATATTAGGCTTTACTTTTAGAGCAGTTTTAGATTCACAGAGAACTTCTGTATATAGCCATTTGCATCTAGATTAAGCTAGATTTGAGTTTATACTGATTTCTCCAAATCCAATCTATGATTGTATGGATAACGCTTATCTTCTTCCCTGGCTTTATCTGTAAATTCCTACTCCAACAATGAGAAGTTTGGCTCCCACCATCCACTGTTCCTTTATTTAATTGTTCAGTTCCAGTGCATATATGCAGTAGTTTCAAAGTTGGTAACTAGTGCTCGCCAGGAGGCTACTTTACCAAATAGAGCACAGTGCTTATGGGCAGTTGCTTTTGCCCTTAGTCTTACAGATTTTACTTATTTACAAAGTTACTCAGCTCAGCATCTTCCTCTCCTCACCATCTTCAGTGAGATTGTTTCAATAATCTTACTAGAGACAACAGGTATAATTTCACCATTATTTGCCTTACAATTAAATGTTCTTGTTTTGCATGCATTCTTTTGGAATCCCTGGACCTTCTAAACGTTTCTTTTTTCTTACCTTTTACTTTTAAAGTTTACCCCCTTGTGCTTTAAACTTACATGGGTTTTGACAAATGCATAACGTCATGTATCCACCTTTATAGTATCATGCAAGATAGTTTCAATGCCCTAAATACTTCACCTATTCATGCTTTCCCCTTCCTTAATGCCTGGGAGTCAATAATCATTTTAGTGTCTCAATAGTTTTGCCTTTTTTGAGACATTGTACAATTGGGAATATATAGTATATAGCCTTTTCTTTAACTCAGCAATATGTACTTAAGATTCCTCTATGTCTTTTTGTGGCTTGATAGCTCATTTCATTTTTACCACTATATAATATTCCATAGCATGACTGAATCCCAGTTTGTGTGTCCATTCATACTGGAAGATATCCTGGTTGCTTCCAGTTTTTTATGATTATGAATGAAAGTGCTATAAATATTCATAGGCAGGATTTTGTGTGGGCATAAAAATTTAACTGAATTGGGTAAATAGCCAGGGATACAACTGCTGGATTATATATTAAAACTATATTTAAGTTTGTAAAAAAAAAACTGCCAAAATATCTTCCAGAATGATGGCACCATTTTGAATTCTCGTTAGCAATGAAAGAAGGTTTCTATTGTCCCATAGCCTGTTCCATTTTTTTAAACCATTTTCATACTTATATAACAATAGCTCATTTTTGCTTCAATTTGCAAATTTCTGAGGATAAATCATATTGAACATTTTATGATATGCCTAGAAAAAGCAGAGTTGTAACAGATATTTTAAAGGAGAAATTTGTAAAAATATAGTGATACCAAAGCCGTGATTAATGTATAATAACTAATAGTAAAAATAATAGGGATACCAAAGCAATGATTAATGTATAAGGACTTTAGGATTTAGAATTACCCTCTAGCTTCTGTGAAGGTAGGAAAGTAAGTTACATATAAAGGAATGCAACCAAAGTTTTACACATTTCAAACTTTACTTGGGTAAAGTTCTCATAGATGGAAAAAAAGAGAAATTTAATTCTATTTTTATTGTGATGGATGACTCAGTTTTAGTAATTTGAGTAGGATACCCAAGGATAGTTTCCCAAAGTTATATTTGGATAGTTAAGAAAGGCTTTCTCTCAAAAGAGAACTCCATATTACTTCAGTATTTCTACTGAGGCTTAGTGCTCAGTGCTAAGATTCACCCTTCTCATAGATGTATTAATACAGGCAAAAATACCAAGAGACCCTGTTAGATAGGCCCCATGATTATGTTCTTCTTCTTCTTTTTTTAACAAAAGCTAAGAAATAGACAAGCTAAATATATTATCCGAAGTCCACAGCAATGTGTGAAAGCTGAGATTTAAAATCAGGCTGTATGGGTATAGAATCTGGCTTTTTAATCACCCCAGCATATCACCTATCGTACACAACTTGTTCTATTACAAGTCAACAGGAAAAGCTGAGAAAGATAATAAAAAGCGAGACTTCTGTAAAACGAAATTGTACCATCTCTTGAAAGAATACAAATTCTTCACAGTCAGTTAAATAGGTATGATTAAAATCTCACCTCTTTGTGGTTACAGGACTCTAGAATTTTAGATCTGGAGGAAACCTAAGAAGACATTCTGAAATTTACATTTTATAAAAGAGGACTTTGAAGCAGAAATGTACATTGTCTTTCCAGAATTGATACAATCTTGGGTTAACAGCTGCCATAAGTCTCGGAGTTAGTGTTGTTTTTAATGACATCATCGTTTTCTGTAAGAACATTACAAAAATTGTAGATTAACATTTCTTTTAAAATCATTTTGGTTAACCTGTCATTTGGGGACTAAAGCCTCAAAGTGCTTTAATTGTGGGGAAGGAGCTAGGACTGCATTTATGTTTCTTATCTCTGTTTCATCAGGTAAGTACAAACAAAGCTTGTTGTGGGCTGGCTGCCATGATAAACCCTTATGCTAATCATCATTTCATTTAAATATAAATTATTATCTTGCTTCCAAAGGAAGTCATGTAAATCTAACTAGCAAAGAGTGTTTCTGTTTTCTTTCCCAAGTGACAGAAGAAGCAGTGCCACAATAATTTCATCCTGATTATTATAACAGCAAATGAAAACTCTTGTGAATGAGATTGCCTTTGTTTTGTTAAGAGATCAGAAAGAAAGTGATAGCTAGCTCTGTGCTTTTAATTCCTTGGGTTGCATCCTGGTTTCAATACAAGACCAGAAAATGAAAAAAGGTAGCTGGAAATAATGCATCCAATTATTTTGTTATTAAGATTTTATTGGTGGAACAGAGAAAGGAAAAGCAGTTAAGAAAACAAAGCTCAAGGTAATTCCAATTCATAGCTTTCATAGCGTTTGATAAATCTTCCTGAGAAATAAACAGCAGCAAGAGACAGTGAGCTGGGGAATCCTTGCAGTTTGTTTTGTAAATGGGGAAGTATATTGGAGTGTAATTAAAAGCTTAAATAATATAATTAATAAAATTGTGTGTGTGTGTATCACTAGATATTAATTATCTTGTTGCCACTATAACAGATAATGGCATCGTTCCTTATGATTAGGGTGAGGTACACATTCCAAATACAAATGCTATGGAACCAAAATGAATTGCTTACCAAACTAAATATTTTTTTAATAAACAGACTTTTTCATTAATACTACCTCAAGGTGTGGGAGAATGATGAAATCTGCCAATGACCATGTTTTTTTCCTGGCTAAAAATCAAGCTTATGAAGAATCTAATAAAAAATAAACTTCACAGAAAAGGAAGATGATGAAAATGAATTAATACTACAAGAAGAAACACGTTATTTAAAAATAGAGAAAAACAGCAATATACTGAATTACAAAAACAAAAACCTTATTAACAGAATGTGAGAAATCCTAGCAAGAATAACGGAAATAAAAACAAGCAGGTGTTAGACAGTGGTGTTCTCTCAAGCCTCAGTTCTATCACAAGTCAACTTATTCACGAACGTCTTGTGTGTTAGCTTGACTGTCTAGATCCCATAGGGAAGCCAGAGATCACCTCCAATCTCCCTTTAACTCTCTTGTGGGCTCTTCAGCTGGATCCAGAAACCAAACTGACACCAGCCAAGCTAATTAGAGAAAAGCATACAGGTTGTATTCGTTTTACATGTACACGGGGGTGTTTACAAGAGGACGAAGTTGGACGTTTTTATACTTTTTAGACAAAGAATGATAAATTCAAGAAGAAATGACAGAACAAAGGTGATCTGCCTAGAAGTAAATTTCTAGGAAAGTCACTAGGAGATATATGCAAGGGAGGGGGCTGTAAAGCTAGCTGAAGATAAGGATGACTTTGATAAGCATGTTTATTCAGGTCCTCTGAAGTCTCCAATTCCCAGTCTCTGATGATAAGGGCTAATTTCTTCCCCTGGCACAGGAAAATTATCCCTCCCAGAGAAATCATTATGGCTTGTACACACAGCAAGAAACAAGTTAGATAGCCTTTTCTAAAACTGTAATTTCTCTACTTTTCTAAACTTGAAATAATCAATATACTAATTAGGCGTATTTTAGAATGACACATCCTTCATACCTCCAAAGTCTAAGATACCCAGCTCTAATATAGAACATGAGCCCTGGGTAGCAGACCCAGGCCATTCTTGACACTGTAGAGTTCCCATGTTGTGCTGTTGTTTTAGGAAGATATACTTCTCATCTGTGTCTAAGACACAGAGTACCACGGCCCCTGGGCAACTTCTCATCAGTGTGTCTAAGCCATAGAGTACCATGACCCCTGGGAGGTAATAATGCCAAACTCAGAATTATTGGAATACTAATGCTACATAGTCAACAAATCCCAGTGATATATAGCAAAATTGACTTTCCACACATCTCACCACAAGGCTGTCTTTTCTAGCCGGTGTACAACTAGGCAGCTCTACGTCATATGTCCATTATTCTTCTCCTGGGCCCACTAGGCTACCCTAGGCATGCCTATCTCTTGGCCATGGCAGAAGCACAAAAGTGAGTTTGACTGTACAAGGACTTTCCACAAGAGTATTTTTTTCCGAGTAATATTAGGCCTGCTAACATTGTGTTACATAGAACAAATTATATGGTTAAATCTAGACTCACGTGACAAAGCAATACCACTATACCTCTTTAGTGGCAGGTCATACAAAGTCACATTGCAAAGGTCAGCTTTATAGGAAGTGGTGAAGAGTTGTGGCCTTCAGTGTAACCTACCATAGGAAAAAATCAAACCTATCAGCAGTCATATTGAACAACAATAGCAGAAAAATGGTTTCCCATAATACTTTCTATAATTTAAATTAAGTCTTTCAATCAGTCTGTAATTATAATGATTAGTTATCCTACCATGTAGTTAGTGTCAATTGTAATTATTTTGAGGTCTCAGATTCCTCTTGCAGGTAAACTGTACTCGGAGAAAATGTAGGTAGGTGCATTAACTCTCTCATTTTATCTTATTTTCAACTTACCTTACCCTTACCTTTTTCAACTCTCACTTAGAAAACGTGATTTTTTTATGTTTACTTTCTTGGAGCATGTCAAATCTTTCAAGGATGATATAAAATATTAACAAATTATCAATATGAGATCTTAGAATCAAAGTTAAAGTGAAAAACAAAATTAGAATATTATCCAGTTTTTCTCCCACACTTTACAGATGATATAACTGAGATACAAAGAAGATATATGAGTCATAAATATTTAGATGAGATACTTTGGAAGAGAAGATTTTGGTGATGTGTTATTATTTTATATTTCAGTTTATTGGGCAAGTTGTTACAAAATAATCTAGTTTGCTCCATCATTTTCCTTGTACTATATCATACATAATTACTGACTCTTATGCAAATGTCTACAAAAATCATGTACTGAAAAATGTTGATTTTATTTTATTGCTTTTTATCAACACAATTAGATACTTTGTTTCTATAAAGAATTTTCAAATTTTAAGCTTCTAAATACTTTCTCTGCTTAAATATTTTTCTTTCTAAATGTTACTTCAAGAATTATGGATAAGAGTTTATTCAGGATAATTTGGCTATACTATAAAATACATTTGTTTTAAGTATGCCCAGAAACTGACACAAGCCTGAGAAGGAAGATAGTGAGTCAGATGGAGCCATTTTTGTATGGAGATCCAGGATTTATAAGATCCATACCATTGAATTTGAAGTAAGGGTATGATCAAGCTGATAACCCATAGTGCACTAACTTCTAAAGAAGGAAATGTTTCTCTGGGGCTATCATTGTCCCCCTCGCTCTCTGGAATTTCAGTATCATGAGAACACGTAAGTAAGAGCCAAAATTCATAGGGATTCTGCCTGGAGAAGAACACAGGGATTCTGAAATAACCATGACATACATAAGTACCTCCAATTATTTGCCTCTAAGACAAAGACAGCAGCTGTTGAAATATGGTAAGAAAAATGGTTCAGGGGTTTTCCCCCATGACTCAAGACAAGCATTTACATTATTTACACACTCAATGTCTCTTCTGACTTATGATTGCTTTACAATCTATGGAATATATTTAGCGTCCCTGTGGAAGCAATTATACATGAAACATCAACATATATTTATATAGTAGACAGCACTTTCATAGGTCCCTGCAGTGCATTTTAACAGTAGTGGAAACTAAAGTTTTGGTGTAACGTGTTTTTATCTATCATTCAGATCAAAGAATACCCAGTACTTGAAAAGTTTGGAAAGCAGTTGAAAGTTACATAGAGATGTCGAAAGTATTAAAGTGGTAGAAATTAATTAAAAGTCTTAGAATATATGAGCATTAATTAGACTGTGTTTTAATGTTGAGTTTGTTAAGATTTAAATATAAACCTCACAATGGAACTTGGCAATTTAAGAGATTTACAGGTAATTTATGCTTAAAAGTATGAAGGATGTCTGTTACTCAAATATCGATCCCATTAAATTGAAAAGTTTTAAGTATTAATTCTTCTGTAGATAATAGAAGACTCCGTTAAATTCCCTTACAGTTCTGTACATCTAGAATAAAATGAAACACCAAAATATGAAATTATCTCAAAATAAAAACATCTCAAAATTGTCGAATTTGCTTTCCTACAATTTGGAAATTTTGATAATCAAAAAAACAGCTGTAGCATGAAAAGCAGATAGGAAGAGTACTTATATATTCACTGACATTAAGGCCTTCTTCAAATAGATTACTAAAGAGAAAGATAGATATTGATTGATATGAGCTTCAGGTAATATTTTGTTGCCTAGAGCGTGTCTCCAAAAATCTACTAGATTTTTAAAGTAGTGTAATCTATTCAATAAAGTTAGCTATTTGGATGTTAGTCTCTCCATGTGCCAAGGAAAGAAGTGTTACTAACTACCTGTATAACTGGGTTTAATAAGTAAATAAAGAGATCATTCTTTTAAGATACATTAATTGTTTCAGGTTCATGATAACATTTGTTGCACGACATTAAACCACAGCAACCGAAAAGAAGTATGAACTCATTTGCTGTTATCTAACCATATTAAAAATATTTTACTCATAAAAGTTTAAAGACATCAACCATAATAAAATAACTCTGAAAACATCTTGCATATACAATTCTTGAGAAACAGTTATTTAAAAAATAACTGTAACTGGTGAAAGAGCAGGACATCTGAATAATTCAGTTGGTAACTTCCATGAATTAGATAAACCATTAACATTATTTCAGTAATAAACATTCTCTATGAATAAAGAGAACTGAGTAAAGAACACTATGTTTATATTTTCTATTTCAATAATTCAATTTCTAAGAATAAACTCTTTGAGGTCTGATTATACTTTTTAAAGATTTACACATAAATCCAAACTACACATATAAAACAAAAAGTTTTATACATAAACCAAAACACTATACACAATATAAAGGTTCATTTTTCCAGGAAAAATTTAAATAAAGTAGGCATATGCATACTATAGAATACTATGAAGCTTTTAAACGAATGCTTATAATTTATTAAACAAATAGACAAAAATATTATATAATTATAAGTGATAAAGGAGGCTATGCAGTTTATATACACTACTGATCTCAATTACAAAAAAATGTGCAACATAAATAGAGAAAAGTAAATGAGCTAAAATGTCCATCGCTGATAGTGGTGTTGTTTTGGGCTATTGCCATTTTCTTTTGATGCCGTATATTTTACGATGGATCTATACAGTGCTATGGTTATTTTTAAAATGGTTTAAAAAGTAAAAAGATATATCTATCATTAAAAACCCTATCATTACTAAGTATAATGACTTGTCAATATGCTGAAAGTTTAGTCAACTTTCTTTACCCATAGCTCTGTATTTCTATTTTGTTTTCAGGACACTGGGTTACTATGCATAATTTGAGGATAAGAGGAATTATTTAATATAATATTAAATTTTCTTGTAACAATTTTGGAACTATTATATTTTAAGAATGTAGTTAATTCCGCACTTCAGACTAATCTTTAAGTCTGCAGTGTTTTGCCATGCAGTGACAGACAGATAGATGGGATGGATTTAATGGAACCAAAGGTGGAAAAGTGAGAGGCAAGGACTAAGACTGTCCTTGCTGACAGGAAAACAGGAGCAAGAAGAGATGCTCTTATTAAAGGACCATCTTACAAAACTGTCTTTGCGGTTATTGTATGGCAGAATTTATTGTAACTGATGTTTGTAATGCAATCCTAAAACAACATAACACTGGAGGTCATATTAGTCAGCAGTAGGGGAGAAATGTCTTCTGCTGAACATCCTTAACATCCTTCAGCAGAATCAGAGAATGTGGAGAGAAGAAATGCCCTATGAGCTGGGGGAGTTTTTATTAGAAAGGACTTATCCACTTGGAAAAAAAGCAGTACAGTGGAGGCTAACACCACCAATCATTGAACAGCAAAGGGATTGTAGAGTCATAACTGGGAAGAAGTATGATTCATCTAGATCATTCTTCAAGCTCCAGAGAGTGTGGTTGTTAATTCAAGGATTGTGAACTAAATATTTCTCTTAAATGTAAAGTTGACGAGAGTTCGTTTTTTCTCCCTATGATTTTGAGTCAGATGGCCATGGATTTTGTGAACTTTCAATAAATATTTATTAGTAGTAATGATTCTATATCTTCAGTGAAATATTGTCCTACTCTATAATCCTGTCAGTTTTTAATCTAAAACTTTTTTTCACAACAAATTGTAACCTATTATATATTTGTTGTAAATGGAACATTAAAAACTGAGAAAGACGAATGGCCTCCTTAGACTGTCGCTTCTTATATACAAGGTCATATCACAGTCACTGTTTTTTCTGGGCTTTAAATATTTACTAATAATCTCTATTTTTAGTCCATCGTTCACTCCATCTTCCATGAAATCAATGCCAGTAAAACATCATTGAAACCTATTTGCTACAAAATATTCCCTGTGCTAAAGTCAGGGCATAAAAGGTAAATTATTATTCATACTTTTATTAATAAAATTTAGGAAGCTTTTTCTGAATCTTTTATCTGTGCACCTAGAATTTAAATTCCATTTTTCAACCATTATTTATTGCTATATGTGCATGAAGAAGGACACATTTTGAGTATTAGACTAGGCGAAATTGTATCTTCTTAAATCACAAACTAACCTGTCAATGTGTTTGCCTTTTCTTAGATGTTTCCGATAGCTTGAGTTACTGACCATGGCCCTTTTCATTTCCTATAGTTCATAATGTAATTAGAGAACAAGGGCATTTGGTTGCATATTATAATAAAATGATTGATATCTATTAGAGTGTCTTGCAGATCTATCAAAAAGAAGAAAACTCATCTAATTGTATCACATAAAAACAATACTCTAATTTTTGGTACTTTCAAGAAATAATCTCATCCTAATGTTACCACTAACATAGTAATATCAGTTAATAATGGGATGGGCATAGCTAATGAGAAAGTATTTTGCCTTTGTATATTACCATTAATAGATGGAGATATAACCTTATCATTAGCAGCTTTAAAGGTGAATATAAAATATGATTTTCACTCATGCAATGTTTTGAGGCCTGCAAGGCCTAGTACTTTAAAAGTCTAGTACTTCTTCATGCAGAAGATTTTGACAATTCATCTCTTTAGGGTTGAGAAGTGACCAAGCCTGGCTTAGTACCAGGCAGAATCAAATAACTTTGCAGCTACCTCCTGTATTTTCTGCTTTAAAGAGCCACAGTGCACATTAGCATACAAAGGCTGTGGATGATCCTGCAGAAAATACAAGTGTTTAACTTTCTTAGCCAGGGAAACTATGTTGTATTAAATCTTTTAACCTCCTATTGTGCTCACGTTTTTCAGAAAACAATTTACAAAATCTAATCTACCCCAATATCTTTGTTTAGGTAGAAAGAAACAGAGGAACTGAATGGTTAAATATCTTGTCTAAGATTACACTCTTACTGGCAGAAATTGATGTCAACTCAGATCTGCTGACATAGATATATATGCTCTCTCATCACCTTGGTCACCCTGTGTTCATTAATCATTATTCTGTAATTGTAAATTAAGTAATGTTTTTCCAAGTATACTAGCACTATCAGAAATTTATCAGAAAATTATCCTCAGGTTTAGTAGACAACTACAATCACTTGAAGGGTTTCCATCTTTTAATAATGACAGTTTTTGGTATGTTAGTAACTAAATCATGTTGAAAGAGATTGATTGTCTTCCATAATTAATGGTATGTAGTGCTTTTCTAGCGAAGTTTCCATAAAGCATAAAGTCAAATATTTGTCTCCGTTCCCAAGACTTGAATTAGATAAGCAGTTTCACCTATACCACCAGATGTCATGTCAAGCCTCCAGTTTCATTTTAAATTTCTGCTTTTTTCATTTGCCCTGTCCTCTGTAAAAAATCAAACAAAATAGCCTTAAAATTCCTTATAATCACAGTCACTTAGAGTAGTGACATCAATTTTTATCAGTCTTCTTTTTGCTTATCTGATAATTTGGAAAACTCAGCCAAAGCTTTTTTTTTTTATGAATAAGGCAAATGAAAAGAAAATGAAGCCAACGTGTTTTTCCATACTGTATGAGAATAAGTCATTCAGGAGTGAAACGATCCTCATTTCTGAATGAGGGATTATTGTAGGTGGAGCCATTCACGTATCTTCAATATATGCATTTTATGGAATTTTACTAACCCATTACACAGCATACAGTCCCGACTTTCAAATATCTCATAATTTCAAAAAAGAGATAGATACATAAATAAGCAAATAGAATGCAGCGTCATAAGTGTTATACCAGAAGTGTGTACAGGCACAAGGAGAGCAGAGAAATTCCAGGGGACTTAATGTCAAGCCTGTGAGGAAGAACTTTAGCACCATTTCTGATTCTTTTTCCAACTTTCTTTCCTTTTCTGTTTAAAATAATTAGAGGGAAAGGTGATTAACAAATATGTGCTTAAAAGGCATGGGTATGAGTGTATGTGTGCACGCCAGTGTTTGTACATATGTATCTGTATACATTAGTAAACTTCACTTCAGTCTGAAAAAAATTTGTTAAGAGAAAAAATTATAAATTGTATTGCCAGAATAATAACTGCATTCAAAGGAAGGTCACTGGTATCCACAGTCATTGATTAATCTGCATGTGAAGAAACAAGTCCACTCATTGAACCAGCCCCCATTAGCACTGCCACAACCCCTACTTGTCAATGCAAACATGGAATGCATTTTCTTTCTTGCCTATAACTCACTCTTCAGAAATTTTATTTGACTTTCCCAGGGGCTACTTAGAATACAGAGGGAATCTAAGCAAAGACTCTAACCCTCTCTCTATTATAGGTTCAATAAACACTCTAACCAGTCATTCATGTAGCTTGATAACTTGTCCTTCCCTGGATTGCCTTGTTGCTAAAATTCAGACAGGATGCCAGACAAGCTTAAGCATACCCTGAGAAACAAAGTTATAAGTTAAATCAATTTGTTCTGTTGGGGACTCACAAGCAAGAATCACTTACTAGCCTTTAAATGATAACATTTTTAGAATTATACAGAGATAGCATTCTTTTCAATAGCTAATTATCAGAGAAAATAAAGAAACCGCAACATAAGCCATGTAAATTTTAAATCATATTTATGGATAAATCCCATATAATGGAACAAACCTAAGACAGCATATCTTTTCCATTCTCCTTGTAAATAGATAACAGTAAATATGACAATATTAGACAACAGAAAATCAATGTGGTAAAAATGAGTTAATTGATAATATTGAAAGCTTTTTCACCATTCATGATTTTGTTTATCAAGGACTGGCAGTAGACTTGAGTGTCTGTTCTGAAACTCTTTATTCTCCCTCCCAATCTGTAAAGTCTGTAATTAAAGCAGTTGGTATTAAAATAAGCAAATAACCAAAAAAAGAGGCCAATCTCACCACACACTACTTCCCTAAACCACCAACATTCATTATGTTTTACTGGAGGTTGCATGACATGGACTTAATGTGTTTTCTTGTATCAAGTACAGGGTAAGCATACAGACATTAAGAGGAAGACAAATTTCACTAACCCTGTTTCACCATAGTGATGGAGAGAGGGTATTATCTGGAAGAAATAAGATCTACCACGGTATCTCAGCTTTTTCATCCTATACCATACCTCTTTCCACATTCTCAAGTGTACTAGGGTTCTCCGGAGAAACAGAACCAATAGGACATGTACACACACACACACACACACAGAGAGAGAGATACATATATAATATATGCTATATGTATGTTTTATTTATATTATGTATATATATATTTTTTATTTTTTTGCTTTTTTGAGATGGAGTCTCACTCTGTCACCCAAGCTGGGGTGCAGTGGTGTGATATTGGTTCACTGCAACCTCTGCCTCCCAGGTTCCAGGGATTCTCCTGCCTCAGCCTCCCGAGTAGCTGGGACTACAGGCGTGAACCACCATGCCTGGCTAATTTTTGTATTTTTTAGTAGAGACGGGATTTCACTATATTGGCCAGGCTGGTCTCAAACTCCTGAACTCATGATCAGCCCACCTCAGCCTCCCAAAGTGCCAAGATTACAGGAGTGATTCACCACGCCCGGTCATATATATGTTTTATTTATAGACATATACATGTTTTATATATAGACATATTATATATATGCACACACACATATATATGCAAAGAGAGTTATTTTAATGTGTTGGCTCACATGGTAATGCAGTCTAAGTCTCATGATCTGTTGTCAGCAAGCTGGAGAACAAGGAAAGCCACTGATAGAGTTTTAAGGGCCTGAGAGCCAGAGAGCTGATGGTGTACGTTTCAGTGTAAGTATGAAGACCTGAGAACAGGAGCTCCAAGGGCCAAAGAAGATTGATATTCCAGATCCAGCAGTCAGTCAGATAACCAGCCAATCATCTTTTTCTGTACATTTTTATTCTTTTCAGGATCTAAATAGACTGGATGATGACCACCCAAATTGGGGAAGGCAATCTCTTGAGTCCACCAATTCAAGTGTTAATATCTTCCAGAAACACCTCAAGTGCACCCAGAGATAATGTTTAATCAGTTATCTGAATCCCATGGCCTAGTCAATTTGACACATGGAATTAACTATCACACCAAGTCTGTATCATAATTTGTCAAAGCCCATGAAAGCTTTATGTTATCATATTTCCCTTCAGGCTCCTATATATTCTGTATACTTATATATTTATATATACTTTTATATATAAATACTTATATTTATATATACTGTATACTTATACCTATATATTCTGTATACTATATACTTAATATTTATTTGGATAAGTAGGAGTGTGCTAGGGCATCAAAATTTTACACGGACATCTAGACTACTTGCATTTAAATCTGCTATTACTGTATAAAACTTGAAGCTGAAAATAGACTTATGGGTCCAGTTACTTTCATCTTCAAATAACAATAATAAGGCTTAAGCATCTAGGCATCCAGATCCCTGGTTTAACTGTACCTTTCATTAGAGGATCTTCAATATATTGTCTTTGTAATAGATTGACCTCTTACTGGCAGAAATTGATATCAACTCAGATATGCTGACGTAGATATATCTGTTCCCTCATGCCCCCAAAAGGGCCACTGTAGTGTCATATATTGCTTCAGTATGCACTGCAGCCAGAGCTAGTAGAAACTGGTTGTTTTCTTTATCAAAAATGCTATGGAGTCAGACTAAGAATCCAATAGTATTCCTAGTTGCTTACAATAATACTCTTCCATTTCCAATACTGGGTCCCCATTGACATGGATTCTGCTATCTTTGTATTACAGTGATTACTTTTTTGATGTTAATAGGGGTAATATTGGGTTAATGAATAAACAAGAGGTGCATACCAGACCAAATAGCTACCTATTCAAAAGATTACTGAGAAAAGTACAGGATTTATTTGTTACCTATGCAGCCAAAGTTGCATACCCTTGAATCACATCATTCTATCACCAACATCATTGAAACCACAAGAAAGGTAAAAAGACATCTTTATAATTAGGGGCATATTAATAGACATAAATATTGACTCTCTGTCCTGGGCCTGAAGATACTTTAGTCAAATTTTAGTGACTCAGGGAAAATGTGTGACTCTTTTAAGCTCACAAATAACTTTACATCATGGAATTATTTTCAATGACTTCCAAGTTTAGACATTTCTGTTCTCAGAAGGTTCCTTCAAAGTTAGATTCTGTATTCAACATAAAGTATAAATTTCACTTTACTTTCTCATAAGCTGAAAATTTCTGTATTTTATTTCAAGTGACAGGCAGTAAATTGGCAAATTCACAGCCCAAGATCACAGTAGCCCTAACTATATCAACCATTTTATTCTTGATATTTTCCAGAAGGTCCAAAATGTGTGTGACTTTTTAGTGGAATTGTTATTGTTTGTTGTGTGACAACAAACAAATTTTACCGGTTCTCAAATATTAGGATTGTATTGCTTCAAATATTGACTTCACCTTTCTACCCATTCATTTATTCAAATGGAACTTGGCACAACTTTAACAGATAAAGGCCAAGAATATATGACAAGAATATATTTATCAGTGATATGATCAAAGGTTAAAATGAGTTATGAGGAGATATTATAAGGCAGAAATAAATTGAATATGAGTAAAAAAATCAATAAAGTTAGTGAAAATCTGAAGAGAAATTTAAATAGAGTGAGTCACTATATGTCTACATTCCTATAGTGTTATTCTTAACCAAGAAAGTACAAAATATTCCAAATCAACATTATTAAAAATATATACATACTGTTACCATTTCACTCTGAAATACATCACCTTATAGCTATGACAAAGACCTGAAGTAGATTAGCAAATAACCTGACAATGGGCAAAAAATAGACAATTTTAATAGCATGACCAATTACATTTCATACAAGACCTAGGTAAATTCAATTGCAAGAATGCATGAAAAATCAGAATTATCACCTCTTTGTCATTTACCATCACAAAACAACCATGTTCCTCAAGAAATAGAGACAAGAGAGAATCAAATTTGAAACAAGATACTGTGTATAAATTATTTCCATCAATGCCTTATGAGTCTCATTAAGCTTTCTCTCTAAGGAAGGATGATACAATCGTTTACATCATGAGATTTATTTAATTTTTTGCCTATTCCATTTTCATTATTATTAATCCAAGAAATCTGGAAAAGATATTACTGTTTCAAGTTGCTTTCACGTATGACTAGCTTAACAATAGGAGATCTCAGATTGTTTAAGGACACATTTTCTTTTAGATAAGACAACATTTTCACAGAATACTTTCATCAGACACTTGGCAATTCCTCCACCTTCTGAATAACAGCATTGCTCAGCATATGTGGGAAATGAGACACTGCACACATTGGTTAAACTAAAATTCAAATAGTTAGCCAACATGTGGAAGACATCAGCAAAAGTTATTCCAATGATCTCACATTGGCAAATATGGTACTCTGACTGGTTCCAGAATAAACAGATCATTCAGCTTGAGTGCGTAAACCCTTGTGTGAACACATGTAGACACAAAGGGCTTTGAAGAGAGTAATAGGGCTGAGCGTTGGCCCAAGAAAGGTGGAGGATGTGAAAGTCTGGATGGTGATACTCATGAAAGATAACCCACATCATTGCTCAAATAGCTGAGTCATAAATAAGGGAAGTCGGTCAAAGGAAGAATATTGTAGGGGAGAAGAATAGTAGAATTAATTTCGCACTTCACCGCAACTCCATTCATATGCATGATGAGCCATACTAAAAATTTAAGATTTGAGAAAACTTGGAATGTAAATGAATTTCTGTTGAGATTCACCTTGATAAAACATACAATTGGGGTTGCAGGTGTGGGAAAGGCAGGACTCAAAGACATTGAATGTTTAGACAGTGACAATACTGGTCTTTTATTTCCTGAAGGCATTTGGCTGCCTCCTTTCACTGAGAAGCTCCCTAATAAATAATATTAATGTGAGAAGAAACATACTTGTTTATTGAAAGTCCTGACCAAAGAAGCAGGAAATACCTTGGGTGTAGCCAGTCTTTGGACATTCATCAAGAACTCCTGAGAGTAAAGACAGAGGTTTGGCTTCATGCAAGATCTTTCTTATTTGGAACATTACTTTTGATTTAGAAAGTCAGTTACTAATGTTACCAAGACTAAGAAATACATATATACCACCCTTTCCCCATTTTTCTTTTCAAAATATGCAAGTTATCTTTGCACATATTTGGGGAAGAAATTAAAAATAAGATTGCTGTTTGAGACTTTCTCTGAGTTGTAGAAAACATCATTGTACCATGAAAAGAAAAAAAAAAGTTAAGTCTTTCTGCAGTCCCCACATAAAGTCATTCACTTAGTGATTTTAGATTTCATTCAGCCAATACTGTCTTAACAGTCACATGAATTTATCTATTAAATGGAGGGTATAAATTATCATTAGTATTCTTAATAGGAGTTGGGCCAAAGGGCTTATTTGATCTCAGTTAATTAATTTTTAAATAGGGCACAATCTATAAATGAATTCCATATTTTAAAAAAAAAGCAAAGTTTAGTCACAAGGAAATTGGATGTGGGTGAAAGGATGGGATACTTACTTTGTTTATTTCTTTTGACTTTTATTGTTTTCATTATTCTGCTTTTCATTAATGTTGCATAAAAATATTATATTGCAAACATTAAGTGCAAATTAACTTTGCTCCTTTGCTAACCTTCTAAAATAGATGTATTAGTTACGATTCCATTCAGTGGGGTGTAATAGACACCCAGAGTTGCTATGGCCAAAACAGGAAAGGAGTATATTTATTGCCTTCATCAGTGAAAGTAAGCAATTCACTATTGCCTAGAATAGCTGACTGTGAAGTCTTCAGGGACGTAGTTTCCAGTTAACCACTTCACAATCCCGTAGGTATTGACTTTATCCTAGATTGTGTAATCTGGGTCTTACTCTACTAAACAAAGATAGAGGAAACAAAGGAGAAAAAGAAGCAGCAGTAAACAACAAGCAACAAGAGGACCTTAAAAATGATTTGGGAGGATGACATAAAAAATTACCATTTATGTGCTATTGACAAGCTCTTAGTCTAGCTGCAAAGAAGGCTGACAAATTTGTTCATTATTCTAGGTGTCTTAAATTCTATTATTATAGAAGAAGGGCACATTGCAGAATAAACAATTATCTGTCTATCCCATAATATGTCTTGTTTGGAAGCCTGTGACAGCAATCCATATTTTTCTTTCTAACAATCTAACAAAATCAACAAGCATGACCAGCACGAACAGCAATCTGGCATATTTATTAATATTCCATCAGAGAATAAATAGGTAAATATATTTTTACTGTGATATGCGACTTATAAATTCTAAAGAAATAATAGAATGCACCATAATGTCCACTTTAATCTAATCTTATTTGCTTTTCAAGTCCCTTAGGTTTGAACAGATTTTGCATGGGGATGCTTCAGATATGTTTATTTATTGAGTTAGTATAAAAAACTTTAATAATTATAAGCTCCAAATCCCTAAGTTGGAATTTCTGTTAGGTGATATAATTTCATACACGACAAAAATGAGATCCAAAGAATGAGTTAATCAAAATCACATAAACGCTTGTTGATTTTCTGAATGTGCAAGCTGAGGACTTTTATATTTTAATATTGTGACTTATTTTTACTGTGCGAACCTGAATGTCTTGAATTTTTCTAAATGTTCTGAGTTTATATTCCAAATTTAGAATATAAAAAGATAGGTAATATGGAATCATATAAGCCAATAAATCAAAATATAGCTGTATTTGGTGCCCCTAAGTCTCAAAGTATATTGTTTTTACTATTAACATTTGTCTAATGACTATTAAATAGTGGCCAAAGAATGACCAAAACAATAGATAAACAAAGCAGTGAATGATGAAGTTATTATTCATGTTTTCTGAATAAAAAAAATCTTTTATTTAATATTTATGCTCATATTTTCAAATTCACCTCGGCTTAGGAGAGTGTTACAACATTCAGGAAAAATCAAATAAAAAACCATATGTTTGTCCATATGTGTGGAGTCAAAATGTCATGGGAAAGATGGAGCTTTTAGAAAAGGTGGGCATTAATCTTCTTGCATAGGAAGTATTTTGATGAGGTTGACTATTGCCTTAAACATTCTTTCTTCAGTTTTTGAGTTTTAACTAGGTATATTTTTGAAACCAGAAGGAAATGGTCTTAAAAAACAAGAAAATGAAATGAGGCATATTGCCATTTTTTTGTCAGGCCAGACACAAAAGCACGTCTTCGAAGCACAGGTCATGACAAAATATGTCTCATTTAAAGCATGTGACTTAGGAAAGATTATCGCATTAATAGAGAGAAGGGAACAGTGACTTGCCTGATACATGTATATTTTCAAGGGCAAGAGCGGTAGTAGAAAAATGTATGAGTGTTTCCTCCTTCCTGCTGGTTAATTATGTTTATTCTTTTCAGAGACTATATTCTCTCATCTGAAAGGAAGAAATTTAATATGTCTAAGACCTAAGCACCTGTCAAGCAACTCCAAAAGCATTTTCTAAGGCTTTGGGATGCATTAGATTTTGGGTTCGCAAAGGAAAACAACCTCAGCTTGTATTAAAAACTCTTTTAATTCCATGTTCCCTTCTGATTGGCAGGAAGCAAATTAAAAATGTTGAGATCATTAGTATTTGGTGAAATTCAGTTGAGATTCAAAATGGAAACCAGTTCCCTAATTCAGTATACTTTATGGTCAACATTCTAGGAATAATCTAAAACTTATGAGAAAAAATAGAACATATTGTTTTGTAAAACTCACTAAGGCTCTTAAATACATATTGAGAAAATTATATATTAAAAGAGAAAGAGAAGAAACAATCTGCCTTGTATAAATGCATACATGTGAGGGTAGCTCATGCTAAATATGTTTGATAAAATGAAATTCTGCTGATAAAACTTCTCACATATTAGTTATAAAAGTTAATTTATTTTAAAATAATTCACTCAGGGTAAGTTTATTGAGAAACTATGTTGTGCTATTTACTCTAACAGGTGCTGATGATTCAGTGGTGGCCATTTAGAATATATCCCTGCCATCAAAAAACTTATTTTCAACTGGTAGGTGGTGGGGGGATAAATAAGTGTACATAAAGTATTTAACAAAGTCAGCACTTAAGTCGTTAGTAAACATTACCATTATAGTAATGATAATAACAGCTATTACTATTATTGAAGTTGTCTATGAGGATGAAACAAGAAATGTAATTTCAGATCGAGGGGGTCATTTTCGTTTATGCCTAAATAGATCATTATTGTGCAGTTATGTAGCATATTGTTACAGATGGGATTCATTGGAAGTAAGAATATGAGATAGATTCACAGGCAAAATATTTATTGTGAGTGCTTTTAGAATGAACACATGTAATAAGGAGAAAGAAACCAGTTGAGAAGAAAGCAAAGTAGGACTGCAAAAATGTTATAGCTTCATCTGGTTTTACGGAGCACTCTGAAGCGAGAGTGTTACTCCAGAGTCATTGAAATTGGGACAGGAGAGCCAGGTTTTGTCATCATTGCATCCTTCATTCATTGGTTAGACACAATTAATGGAAAGGAAGCAGGACCTTCGGAAAGATGGTAGTCTTCAGACAAGATAAAACCCCAGAATGTTGATAGCTGAGGGCTTTAGCCGACAACAATTTCCAAGGAGAATAATTTTTCAGTCTGAAAGCAGACTGAAATGACACAGCACATTACCCACTACAGTTCACCCTTCATGTTGCCTAGATCTACTTGTATAATTTCTAGCAATAGCTTCTCCAGGACTCTTGAGTGATTTTTGAGGGGAAAAAAATATGAGAGGAAGGTTTGTGCAAAAAACTATAACTGAAAATGGAGCTGGTCATAAGGCCACAACTGATATTCAGTATTTCCTCCTTTAGTGCCATTTCTAGATTTAGCTTTGCACTGTTCCTCTATTGATCTGGGAGACTTACCTAGTGGGGGTGATGCAGAGCTTTATTGACAATAATCTGAGCCCTCATCACCATGTTCTCCTCAGGCCTTGCCTCCTACATTTGCACATTTACCAACAAAACTGGGGAAGGGAATGACCCAAGGCCCTCAAGTGGATCCGCTGAAAGCCAATTTTCTCTTTGACCCCATTATATAATAGAAAACTCACTTTAGTTTCATTCTAGATTATGTGTAGAGAACAAATTACAGGCAGACAAGGATGAAAGCTGAAATGGTTCACTATTCAACTACAGAGAATAACATGGGTGCTTAGGCCCAGGTGGTTGTAATACAAATGGTGAAAGGTAGTCAAATTCTGTATACTTTCTGATGGCAGACCAACAAATTTGTTGATAGAATGGGTGTGAGTTATAAGATGAAGATCCGAGTTATGAATGATTGTTTTCTAAAATGGGAACAAGTTGAGGACTAGATTTTTTGGCAGGAAACTGCTTTTCTGTACCAAAAGATTCATCTTAGAAACAAGATATTCTATGTTCCTATAGAATGAGATTTTTACTTCAGCAAAATATTTGGCAACAATACTAATGATATTCCCTAGTAATAGTCTGTACAAACTAGTTGGCTGATACCAGATACCCTCATATGCTGGGTCTATTGGCAGAATAAATTTCAAAAATGTTTTAGAAAACAGAATAAGAAAATAAATTCACAAATGACTCTGGGAGACTTCTTTATCTCTTATTAATTTTCCACTTATGTTTTCTGTTCCATTAATTCAGAACAGATAGTATTAATTGAAAAGACCATGATATCTCTCAACTTTATGCAAAACTCCTCATTCCTTACAATCTGCCTTCAAAACTATGCTGTGATTTTTGTTCTTCCAGAAAACCCTTCTCAACATCTGTATGTTCAGTCTTTCCTGAAGTTCTTAGGGTTGGGGATACTGACATGTTTCATGGCATTTTTCTGATTGTATTGTGATTGCATTATCTCACTAGATCTAGAGCTTACTGAAGGCAGCCAAGTGATCTGACTAGTGCCTAAATCCCTATGACCTTGGGCAATTCCTGGTACAAAGAAAGCACCCAATACATATTTGTAAAATATATAGGTGACTCCAATTTTGTTTTTGAAGGAAAGATTACTTCCTACTACTTTAGATTATATCGGACAAATTACTTGGGAGTCAAATACAGAGCCTGTATAATTGTTCAAAATAATTACCTAAGTAATTAATTTCTAAAAAATTTTAATTAACTACATTTCTAGAGATTCTGATTTTGTGTTTTGAAATGGGGCCTCTGATTATTTTGATGTAGACTTTTGATGGACTAAACTTACAGACTCACTCGCTTACAATTCTCAGAGAAACTAAAAAGCAACAAAAATCTCCATCTAGCCAAGTAAAGTAGTATAATTGGCAGCTGGAATTCCAAAGATGAAAACAAGATCTGAAACCTGAATTATTATTTTTATTATAAAGGTCAAAATGTACTTGCAACAAAAATGCTTATAAAAAGAGCTAAAATAGAATTGCATTGTGAGTAATCCATAAAAGATATGCCAATTTTACATTCTTATACTTACAAATTCCAGGGCTTTAATTTCAAAAAGTTCAATTAGTCAAAATTTATTAAAATTCTATATTGTTATTATTTTTAACCATCAAACATTTATGATTATATAAAGGATTTTAATATCTAGGCTCTATGCATTAGAGATAAAATTTTAATTTTCACTAATTTCATAATGAGATAATTTTTAAAAAATTATTTAATGTTTCAAACTCTGAAAGATTGGCTTTTTACATAAGAATAAGGACTATATCCATCAATTTCTTTTTCTTACGGTGAAGCACAAATGTCAGAACTCGCCAGATAAATTTGTGACTTGATTCCTGTTAAGCTTGAATTGTCTTCCTATTACTTTTCTAAGAAATAAAATAATAGTTTTTTCTAGAGGAAAACGTTCCTGAAAACGGGGTGTTTTTCAAATCTATCTTTAAACCAGAGAAGAACTGACAAGCATAACCATCCAGAGTGAAAACACATAGAGATATAATAGACTCTGTTTTTAGCAACATGGGAAGACATGAAATTAGGATATCCCTAGGGAAAATTGAAATGCTACATGCGTTAATATGTCTAGCTATTTTGTATCAGCCAGTTCTTAGTAAATGGCTATGGGACTTCAAGTATTTTAAAGTACACAAAGTACTACCTCTAAATGTAATGTCTTTGGGAGTTAAAAAAAAAATACACTAAGGAAGTTATTATTTTTTTCTAAAGAACAGATCTCGCCTTTTTCTCTTGCATTACTTGAACTACCCTGAGTTGTCAATAAATTGAAGTGAACTGATAAATATGTGGATAACTGGCTGTAGTCACTCAGATATGAGTATTATCCAAATCCCTTTCCAGATGTTTTTTATTTATTCTCCTGCAATACACTGGCAGGTTCCATACATCTATCCCAAGGCAAACAATCATTTAGCAATATACCACCATCATACATTGCTATAAAATCCCAAATAAGTAAATGGGAAATAGGAATATAATTTATGATGGCTTTCTCAGTAACTCATTTTATTACTTTCGGTTTATCAAGTCAGATTTCAAATGACTTTCCTGCGTCTAGTTCTTCCCTATTTTATTTCCTCTTGTAGCTAAAGGCAAATTAATCTTCCTAAAACTCCACTTTGATCACATCACCTTATATTCAAGAATCCATATGACTAATCGTGATGGTTAATACTGAGTGTCAACTTGATTGGATTGAAGGATACAAAATATTGATCCTGGGTGTGTCTGTGAGGGTGTTACCAAAGGAGATTAACATTTGAGTCAGTGGGCTGGGAAAGGGAGACCCACCCTAATCTGAGTAGGCACCGTCTAATCAGCTATTAAGACAACTAGAATATAAGCAGGCAGAAAAATGTGAAAAGAGAGACTGGCCTAGCCTCCTAGCCTGCATCTTTCTCCTGTGCTGGATGCTTCCTGCCCTCGAACATCCGACTCGAAGTTCTTCAGTCTTGCTGAAGAACTCTCCTTGCTCCTCAGCCTGCAGATGGCCTATCGTGGGACCTTGTGATCATGTGAGTTAATACTTAATAAACTCCCCTTTATATGTGTGTGTGTGTGTGTGTGTGTGTGTGTGTGTGTGTGTATATATAACCCTAACCTTAACCCTATATATATAAAAAGTGTGTGTGTGTGTATATATATGTGTGTGTGTATATATATATATATATATAGATATATATATATATACACACACACACATATATGTACACACACACACACTTTTTATATACACACACGTATTTATATACATATTATATATACATATATACACATATATACACACACATATATATATGTGTGTGTATATATATTTCATTAGTTCGGTCCCCTCTAGAGAACTCTAATACACAAATCATTACTTATAAATTAAAGATTTACAAGTAATTATAAATCTTTCCTGGTCATACCTTTAATCACACTATCTATTCATTCATATCATGCATTCTTATTGAACCTCAACTGGGGTTGATCAAAACTCATGGCCACAATGTTTTACAGCTTCTTCTATTAAGAAGTATCCTCATTTCCCCACTCCTTGAATCTGGACTGCTGACATAACATGCTTTCATCAATACATGCGGTCGAAGTGATATTGCAAAACTTCTAAGGTTGGGCTTTAGGGCCTTTGAAGATTCTGTGCTTATCCTCTTAAGATGTGACCCTGAGAATGTCCCCTAAGGACGACAGTCTAACCTAACGCAGGAGGAGAGGCCATGTGGAGTACAGATAAGCATCCTTGCGGATGGTCCCAGCACCAATTGCCAGATGAGCTGACGCTCCACCTAAGCACAGCCACAGGAGTAAACCCAGGTGAAGCCAGAAGCAAAACTGCCCATCCCACCCCCAAAATTGTGATGACAATAACAATATAAAGTTGTTTTAAGCCATAAAGTATTTGTTGGTAAGTACTGGTAGTTTCTTATGAGGAACAGTAGTTGATACATCAGGCACGTGCTAGAAGCATTTCAAAGTACTAGGTATTCATTAATAAAAAAGATAGAAAAGGACCCTCATTTCATAGAGTTTAAAGCCTAGAAAGCAGAGAATAAGGATATATATAAATAAATAATGGACTAAAACACCACAAATAAGCATTTCAAGTAGTGATACATTTTTACACAGGAAATTTAAACAGGGTATGTAAAAGAGATAGAAAGAAGGCAAGGGAAACACATTCTGATGTGATAAATTAGGAACCCAGCACCAAGTCAGGCCCATAAAAGGCTTTTCATTCAATGGCATAATGTTTTAATTTTGTTTCTGTTGTGTTGCTTTTAATAAATGTGAATAATTTTAACTAAAACATGCCCTCTTAGATGATAATCTTTCCCAGGCCCTAGTATCTTATGTCTAGACACTTCATATTTTTTTTTATTCTTCTGGCTCTGAAGGTGCCTTTTGTCTAGAATGTTTTGGTTTGTACAATTCTGCCCAAATAGACCACGGTGTTTCTTTATCTCTACTCCAACAGCTCTGCTCCACCTTTAAAACTCAGTGAAATCTCATTTCTTTCAATAAAACCACCACTCCATTCCCCCAAGCATAACCTCAAGAGAACATTCTCCCTTTGAAATTGTAAAATTATAACATCCTCTCTCAGTAAAGAGTGTAACACCTATTTTGGTGTTATGGCGGTTCTGTTGAAGATTAGAGATGATTTATATAAACTTTTCTGCATAGCACCTGGCACAGCACAATTAAAATAAATGATAGAAATCATCATCACCACGATCATCATTATCACTATTGTATTTAAATGCCTGCTCATTTAAATGTTATTTATTTAGTGCCTTTAATACACCAACTCTAAGACTAGCTGCTGTGAAGACAGAAATGAGTTATCTTTCTATCTTAGAGAATTATGCTGGGGTATTGAGCAGAATCAGTACAACACTTAGATCAGGGCACCTCGGGCTCTATCCTGAGTCCAGCGCTTTCGAGAAAGAACTCCTGTATTTCCCCAAGCCATGCTCCTCCCCATGGGGTCTGTAATCTACAGGGCCAAGAAACATGCCCACCCAGTTGCCTCTTCTAGACCAGGGCTTCTCAAACTGTCTGGTGAAGAGCCAGTTTTATTTTGTCCTTTAATTTCCAATCTGCTGTGCACAAAACTTTTGTAAAATATAATAAAAATTAATTACTAGAGAAATGAAACCTTTAAGGGTGACATACAAAATGCAAGATCTAATTTTTTATTATTAGATCCAACAAAAATTAAATTACTTTGCCAAATTGCTATCAAAGTTTCTACATTCTTACATCAATTCCTGTCCTTATACTGCTACAGAACAATAACAAACTTTCCACAAACTGACAATAGTTTGTAGATTGCATTCCAGTAGCACTGTAGCAAAAACTATGTCTAAGATCCTAGGACTCCAGAATTTCATTGACCAATAAACAAGAGTAAGAAATGTTTGAGTTAAGAAACCATAGCAGAAAGGCAAAATGCAGAATGAATTTAGGAATTATAACTGAGGTAGAAATGCAGGGTACCAAATTCTGCCTATAATATTTATTTGATTTTTATCATTTAACTGTATTCTAAATAAGAATTGTTTTGTGTTTCTGTAAGATGTGGCAGGAATTAGCACATATTTGTGCTTAGACTAGAAGTAGTATGGGGTCTCAGTGGTAATTTAGGACTGTCATACTCCCTCACCTCACACTAGTTCCATCATTTCTCCATTGTTCTTGTTTATGTCTCTTTCTCTTATCTTCCCCACTAACCAGAAGGTAAAAACTACTTGTTCGGTCTTTTGAATGCCCCATACCGCAAATTACTATTCCTTGCAGATAGTCAACATGGAAGGCTATGAAAAGCGAAAGGCTGGAGTTCTCGAACTGTGTACCAAATGCATTCCAGTATGCCGTGATAAATTTATACGGTCACTATGGGAAAGTTTAAATGCCCCAGGGAAGTACAACACAACTGTTGGACACCTCAAAAACTATTAGGTCTAAGTAGCTTATAGTTTCAAAATGAGATCACACTGCTTTCCTTTTGGTGACACCATAACTATGCAAAAATTTGTGGAGGTTGCTAAGATAAAAATTAAGGACCATGTGAAAATCAATGTGGAACAAAAATTATGATGATCGGATCCAATCTGATTCCAAGCTCTGAGAAACTGTGTAGTGCCCAACAGGTATACACATCTCATCGGTATGTCGTTGAGGTTGTGAAAACATGAAATAAAAATATATGTTTCATTGAATTTGTGTTTATTAATTTTTTAAATGGCTACTAAGCTCAGAGGACATAAATGCTAATTAAGATGCTTAGATATAACTACTTAGTGAGTGAAACTGTGTGGTGTGGTATTTCTTCGGGACTAGGGCATTGTAAAAAATTAGTTGAATGGTAAGGATGCCATAAACCAAGAAAATCAGGGAGTCTCTTGTATAAGATCTTTAAATCCCTCCTTTATTACTTAGTGATTGCAAGGGCATGGTCATTTTTTATTAAATAGGGCTTCTCACAGTATCTACCCCCAAGGTTTTCTATAAGGATTTGGTAAAATAATTCTTAGATCATTGTCTGGTATATAGCAAGCTCTCAATAAATGTTAGCTATTATTATTATTAGTTTTTGTTTTCAACTCCACCTCACATATTTTCAAGGCACCAAGATACTTCACAAACCCAGTATCACAGCTAATGTTTTGTGGCTTAAAAAATCCCTCAATTGGCCGGGCATGGTGACTGACGCCTGTAATCCCAGCACTTTGGGAGGCCAAGGCGGACGGATCACGAGGTCAGGAGATCAAGACCATCCTGGCTAACACAGTGAAACCCTGTCTCTACTAAAAATACAAAAAAATTAGCCAGGCGTGGTGGCAGGCGCCTGAGGCAGGAGAATGGCGTGAGCCCAGGAGGCGGAGATTGCAGTGAGCCGAGATCAAGCCACTGTACTCCAGCCTGAGCGACAGAGTGCGAATCCATCAAAAACAAACAAACAAACAAACAAAAATTCCTCAATCTGTTAAAAATATAAGTATATTCTAATAGAAACTATAGGTACACCCCTACCTGTTATAGGATGAGATAATTAGATGAATAGATGCATTACACTACATTTTTCTTGTTTTGTCATTTTCCATTTTATTTGGAAAAGGTAGTTTTACAGAAATTGGCAGAGGTGATGCTAAGAACACAGCTGGATAGAAATATATCATGAACAAAGCTATAAAAAGACAGCTTCTCTCTCTGAATCTCTCAGCTACGTGGCCAGTGATGCTTAACAAGGAAGACTAAAAATATGTATAGACCTAGTTTTATGGAATCGGCAGGCAGGATGCCATTAGTGTGACAGCCTCAGGTAAAAACAACTGCCTGCTTGAAATCCTTTCCCAAGAGCGAATAAAGCAGGTGGGAGTGGAGAAGCTGAGTTGATATTCAAGCTTACTTCCAGTTGGGAGAGGTCAATAAGGGTAACCACAAAGCACTCCCCAAGCCAGAGCCAAACCACTGCCTCCTACTAAAATGTGTTCTCTTTGCAGCTGTCTCCATATATTTATCAATCAAATAAAAAGACAGTGCCAAAGTGTAACTGTCCAGCAAGACCTCTCTTTTCTTTATCCTGCTGAATTTTCTTAAATGTCCTCTTTCCTCTCCAGGTTTACATCTAGAATATGTGGTCGCTTATGTTCTTGCTCATCCCATACCATGTCCTTTTCTTGACTTTCTAAAGCAAGAGTCAGCAAACTATTTTTGTAAACTGTAGGAGGTTAAATATTTCAGGTTCTGTGGGCCACACGGTCTCTGTTGCAACTATTCTGCTCTGCCACTATCATACAAAAGCAGCCATAGACAATATATACATGAATGCTCTTCCATCAAAGCCTATTGACAAAACCAGGCTGTTGCTTAGACTAGGTCCATGGGTCATAGTTTGCCAATCCCCGTTATAAGGTAAAAAAGAGAACCTAAATGAGTGATATGACTACCCAAATGGACTTAGAGTTTGAGGTTATTAAAATGATTTTAGAAGTAGTAAACATTCAAAGCCAAGAAGCCAATGACTAATTGTCATTAACTCACTCATTCTTACAAATTGCGTTGCTTGTATGCTATAAACAAAACACTGATTTGAATAAACTCCAGTGCTGCATTATATCCATGTTGGCACAGAATATTTATTTCCTACTCACGATGTTTTCTTCTATAATAAAAGAGCTCTCTCCTCTTTTTTTCCTCTCATTCATTCCTCCCAAGAGTAGAGCAGTGGTTTAATATGATTAGTGATTTCCAAATAAAATAACAATGGGCATGTATCATTTAATCCCTTTCTCTTGCATTGTATTTGGAAGTGAGTTGCTCCAGAAAACTAATATTCTTTGCTTCTGGAGAGGGAGGGAGGATTTGCCACAATTATGTGAGTCTGCCTGGTTTGGGGGATAAGTTTTAGAGAACTCATATGCCTGAAGATATAAGGTATATCTTATTATTTAAACTTCATCAAAAATAAGGGTGATATTTTGTTCCCCATGAGGTTTACCCTTTGTCTTGTTTCTTAATCACTTTAGAACTCAGTCAAGAAAGAGGGACACTCTATAGTGGGCTGTCTTAGAGACCTCAGAATTGATCAAAACAATCATGGACGGTGTTCCCAAAGAAACCACAGAGGGGCATAGGTATTTCTTGAGAGAATTAAAGAATTGTAAACTGATAAGAACCTAAGGATGGAAATCAAAATAGCCAACAGGGAATATAACAAATGGATGTTGTCTAGTCTTGTGAGTGGGAAGGTAGTGAGAGTTGTCAGAAACAGACTCTATGAGGAAGAAATATTTGAGTTAAGTTGCAAAGGATGAATAGGCTAAATAGGCAAGAATGAAGCTAGATGGCTTTCTGAGTATTGAAAATAGCATGCAAAAAGGCTCTGACAACAACAAAAAAAATCGTATTTCATGATCAGTTTTGCTTAAAAGTTGGACAGAGATAAGAGATGAGAGATGATGGTGAAGATGCAGAAGGAGCCAGTTCTTGGAGGTGCTTAGAAGCCACTTAAATACTCTAGGTGTTATTTAAAGAGCAATGGGGAACTGTTGAAGTTTTAAGTTTTTAAATGGTTCTAGATAGTACCATTATCGGACTGAATTTAAGATATACTCTAGATACTTGGACAAATAGAGTTTAACTAGGAGCAAAAGTAGATGGCTATTGAAGATTCAAGGGCCTAATGAGTAATCCGTAAGCCCCCATCACCTTTTTGTTTCTCTTAACATTGCCTGATGGTCTTGTTTTATATTTTAGTGAGAAGATGAAAGAAATCAGCTGAGAACTTTCACACACCTCTATTAAACTGCCTGTGTCTCTATCTATATCCTCTTCCTCTCTCTTTGAAACTATGGATAAAAGGTTTCTCCTTCTATTTAAGACTAATTCCACTATCTGTTAATTAGATCTCATTCCCACATACCTCATCAACCATCAGCTTTTCAATTTATCTGCTCCCTTTATTATCAAAGCTTTAGAAGTTAGCTTTACTTACTAACCACTTTTACTTCTCCAGTTTTCTCTAGAAAACTCCAGTAATGGTTTAATTTCTACCAATCTAATCGCTTTTATGAAAATCACCAATAATATCTGCATTAAAAATTCAATCTTATTTGACCTATCAGTATTTGAAATATTTGATCACTACCACCTTTAGGAGACACTTTAATCTCTTAGTTTCTACTTAGGATCCTACTTCCTCTTCTTTTCTCCTCTATATTATTGGTTGACCTTTCTGCTTCAATATCCAAACCTTTAAAAATTAGAATGCCCCAAGGCGAGTCCTTACATCTCTCTCTTTTTTTTTTAACTTCCCCTCATTTCCTTTCCCTTTCCTTCCTTTCTGTTTCTTTCCTTTTTCTTTTTTGCACACCTTCTCTGCCTAAATAAACTTTCTTGCTATTTTCATTAACTCTCAAGACTTCACATATCATTTATTTTCTGTTAACTTCCAATTTAAATCACATCTCCAAATACTAAGCCAATACACCCTACTGCTTGTTCAAAATTGAATCTCAATTGATCACTTATCTTCCCTACAGATTATAAAAGTGCCCCTCTCACAGAATTTCTCAGTACATGCAAACTCTATTGCCCCTATTTCAGACCAAAAACTCTTGGTGCTCTTCATTCCTCTATGTCTCTCCCATTCACATCCAATTCACCAGGAAATAATTTCGGTCATACTTTCAAAATGGGACCAGAATCAAATGACTTTCCCATTTCTCCACAATTACCTCCCAGTCTCAAGTCAATTCTCATATCTTTCTAAACTCTACATGCTATACTCTCCAACTGTTCTCTTAGTTTCTCTGTCTTTGACTCCCTACATTTCTCCACATACCAGACAGAAACTTCTCTGAAAAACGGAGTAAGAAAATGACATTTTTGTTCAAACCCTCAAGTGATTTTCTATCTTACTTAGAGTAAATTAGAAAGATCTAACCCTAGTCTACCAGGTCCTAAGTGGTCTAGTCACATAACCTATCACACTTCCCCTCTCTCACTGCACTGCAACCATGCTGGGATCTTTGATGCTCCCTCAACACACCTCTTACCTTGGAGTCCATGTACAAGTTGTTTTATTTCCCGAATATTCTTCCACCACATAGCCGCATTTTCCTCTTACAATGGTTCAATATGATGTATTTTTTTCTTTCTTTTTCTTGAATTTGTAGTTTTATTTTAGTGATGCTTCATGGTAAAATATATTTAAACTGTATTTTAGGACGGACTTATAAATTAGTTACATAGATACACATATGTAAATGCTAATAAATTACAATAAAAAAACTATGAAACAAAGTGTAGTGTCATTTTTACTATGTGAGATGCTCACTTGAAATTTTCTTTCTGGAGTCTACTTTTTTATATAATTTATTAGAAATGCTGGACTTCACTCACTGAATGGATTATATGACCCTCTAATTTTCAGTTAATAAAAAACCTTCAACATAAAATGGTGTGTGTCTAATGGTCATTATTGTGTTTATTCTACTTTATTCTTTGTAGTAACATTTATTTTCACCTGATGTATCAGATATTTACTTATTTGTTTAGTCCCTGCACCCCTGCCCCACTAGAATAAACACTCATGAGTGCAGGAACTCTGTTATCTTCAAGGCTGTGTGTTCTGTGTCTATTATTACAATGACAGACACTTACTAGGGCCTCTATAGACATGTCTTGATAAACTGAAACATGAAAGTATTCGTGAGATATTTAGTAGACTAAACTGAACAACATTTGCAATAGATTAGATTTAAGGCATGAAGAAGAAGTTGCAAGAATCTGCTTTACGATTCTATCTTAAAATTAGTTAAATAGTGACTCTATTCCCCAAGGGAGAATATCTAGCTTGGGACAAAGCATCTGAAGGACGAATATGAGTTTTATTTTGAACAAATTGAGGTTGAGTTGCTTTGGAACATCTAAGTGAAGACACCGAGCCCTAAATCACCTGAATAAAATCTGCACAAGTTCTAGTAAAGATATTCAAATCCAAAAGTTCAAGTACAGTATGACAGTTTAATACGTTTATTTCCCATTTCTCTCTCCCTCCAGAGTTTTTTCTTAAAAATCACAAATCTAAGAATATAGATTACCTCCTCCTCTACATGTTTTGAAATATGAGGTTATGCTTTCTCATTTTAGAAGCCACAGAAAATCATATTAAAAAATTTTTAACTTTTATGGCTATACACATAAATAAGGAGAAGATGAAATTTCCTCCAATTTCCCTGACAAAACATATAGGAATTCACAATATTATTGTCAGAGAGATATTTGACTTTATAACCCAGAAATTGGATGGGGCAGATATGAGATAAATCAAGGCCAGTGACTTTTCAAGCTATTGAGATGAATAAATTTTACTGAGAGAAGGCAATGCTTTTGCAGGGGGTGAAGTCCTGGGCTTTCTGGCCAGAAGGGTCTATGAGTGGGATTGTGGGTGAGTCAAGCAGTGGTATCCTTGGGTCTAATAAAGAAGGTGATTGGTATTGTCTTTCAAACCCAGCCACCATCTCCAGGGCTATGCCTCTCTCCTGTCTAAGCTTGCTCTTAATTGAAAACAAAAAAGTTTAAAAAAAATAAAAATAAAAATAAAAGATTTTGTTGAAGAGAACTTGAGTCAATATTCTCTGAATGTTCAATAATAGTATTTATACATTATAGCAAATATGCAATTTTAATTAAATACACTCAAGAATTACAAAGTTAAACAATCATATAGGTGGACTTACTACAGAACTCTTCAATATATGACAATGTGCATTTTAAGTCTCTAAGAAAATTATGTAACATTTAGATTATCCAAAACATTTTTGACAATGAAATCTTTTGTTTTTTCAGGAAATATTTTAATAAATAATTTATGAGACATACTATATTTTTGAGACATACTAGTATGAATTATTTTGTGATGGCTGCTATATTAAAAATAATATTCTGGAAACTGGAAATATCACCAAGAAAGACCCAGATTATTGCAAAAAGATCATTGGGCTTAATTTTCATTCTCAAGTAAGGCAGTGAACGTTGTGGCTTTTTATTTGTAAAAAGAGATAGCAGTTATCCTTGAACAGAGAACCAAAAAGAAGAAAATGCTATGTTCCGCAGAGTTACAGAGTGTTTATAGATCTGAAGAGATTTAATTTGTGAGTAACTTTTTTTCCCTAAAATTTTTCCCATTTCATCTTATTCACCTTTTGCTCTAAACTTTAAACACTGATGGATCACTCATTCCCATTTAACCCAGGAATTACTACCAGGGAACTCTTTCACATCTCACAATGGAAACCTTTTAAGACCCTCTGCAATATTTATAATTTTCAAACACTGAATTTATTAAATTCAACTTTTTAAAGTATCTATGGCTAGAATTTTAATGGCTCATTTGTGAGAAAATTTTCTTTATCTCAGTTAAGGCAGGATTTCTTACCAAAGCTACCACATTGTTTCTACCCCCTCAAGCATTTATCCACCTAGTTGCAAACAATCTAATTATACTCTTTGAATTATTCTTCAATGTACACTTAAGTTATTATTGACGGTAGTCACCCTCTTGTACTATCACCAAATAGTAGCTCTCATTCATTATTCCTATATTTTGTACCCATTAACCATCCCCACCTCATCTCCAGCTCCTCCCCACTACTCCCCCCAACCTCTGGTAACCATTCCTTTATGCTCTATGTCCATGAGTTCAACTGTTTTGACTTTTATATTCCACAAACAAGTGAGAACACGCAATGTTTGCCTTTTAGGGGCTGGTTTATTTCACTTAACATAATGATCTCCAGTTCCATCCATGTTGTTACAAATGACTGGATCTCATTATGTTTTATGACCAAATAGTACTTCGTTTTATATATATATAGAAATAACATTTTCTTTATCCATTCATCTGTTAATGGCAACTGAGTTTGCTTCCAAATCTTAGTTATTGTAAACAGTGCAAAGGTACCACATTTACAGAGTAGATAAGAACTGGAGTATCACCTGCATGTTTCTATTTCCACATTTTGGGTAGTCAGATTAAAATATGCTCATTAGACATAGAAACGATCTGGTTGCTGAAGGGAGGTGCGATCACAGGACTACCAGGAATGTTGCTATTGTTGTTACAGATAGCAGTGCAAAGATAACCGTACTAAATATATTTCTAAAATTAGTGCTTGGCTTTGCTTGGGTTTTTCATGAAAATTTGAGCAAGACAATTAAAGGCAGAAAATTGGTGTCTCTTTTTTAAGGTGAAACATAAAGATGATGGTGGACAGGTGAGATACGCAGTTCGTGGAAGAACGAGGTACGTACCACTGCTGTAAAGTTTTGAGATAATCTCAATGCTATAAATGCTATAGCATATTTAAAATACTGTTGTTATTTTCTAACTATAACAACGCCTAAACAAGTTGCTATGTAGGAATCATCCTGTACTTAAAAACCAAAAACACAAAAAACCCTCTGACTGTTGGTAAACCTGTATCCAACCATATTACACAAAGCTAAACAAAGAGAGAAATTTAAAATTGTATAGTGTTTCACTTGGTTAGTCAACGAATACTACTCAACACTTGCATGTGAGAAACCATGCCAAAGTGAGGGGGGAAAGCACTCAAGACTGGAGGGAACCGTTTGTGGTACTGACATAGAGTTTAGAACTGTACTGATTCAACCAGCCAGACTAGAAAACCTCATTATTTATGAGGCGTTTGTTGAGTAGAACACACAGAGGCTTTTGTCTCAGAAGTGGTGAAAAACAGCCGTAAAGGAAGCACAGTCCTGTTTCCTCCTAACAAATCTTTTTTTTTTTTTTTTTGAGACGGAGTCTCGCTCTGTCACCCAGGCTGGAGTGCAGTGGCCCGATCTCAGCTCACTGCAAGCTCCGCCTCCCGGGTTCACGCCATTCTCCGGCCTCAGCCTCCCGAGTAGCTGGGACTACAGGCACCGCCACCTCGCCCGGCTCGTTTTTTGTTTGTTTGTTTGTTTTTTTTGTATTTTTTTAGTAGAGACGGGGTTTCACCACGTTAGCCAGGATGGTCTCGATCTCCTGACCTCGTGATCCGCCCGCCTTGGCCTCCCAAAGTGCTGGGATTACAGGCTTGAGCCACCGCGCCCGGCCTCCTAACAAATCTTAAAAGTGAGATCTTCTTTCTCTTCCTCCAAAATCAAACTCTTTCCAAGTTTGTGCTCCAGAAGAAAGCTTTGAGCCTTGAATTATGCCCTAGAAGAAAGCTCAAAAATACTAATAGGAATTTAAAAAGAAAAAAAAATCTAACTCCCAATAAGGTAAAATTCAAAATAACTAGCATCTAAACAAAAATACTAGACATTCAAAGAAGCAGGAAATAACACCCAAAACCAAACTGAAGCTAACACAGATTTAGAACGAACAGACAAGGTTATTAAACAGACAAGGACATATTCAGGTGAACTGCTGAGACAGAATGAAGAAGGTGGAGCAATACTGAAGTTATAGGTCTCCATCCACAGCATTATTTTTCTCAATCATGCCCACTAATGACATAGGGTCATGAGTGTGTTAATGCACCAGCTTCCTCAGCTCTCAGTTGAGAGAGTTCTTATGTTTTATGTCTCCTCGAAACTCTGTAATGAGAATGAGATCCAATTGCTTAGAATGAACACTGTCTTGTCAATTCAACCTTTATCCTTCTGCCTCTCTCTCACTTCTTCATTCTCCTAATTATGTCTCATAATATCAATTTTTACATAAATTACTTGAACTCGAATCCTTGAGTTGGGATTAGCTTCTGGAGAAATTCAAACCATGTCAGTGACTTTTTGGGAATTTTTGTACTAAATACCTAGCTGAAGTGTTTGCTGATGTTAGGAAAACGAGTGACAAGCTGAGTCAAAATTGCCATGATTTAGGTTCCTTTTTCCCTTATTCATAAGTATTTGGATATTTCAGATAAACAAATGATATTTGCTTCCATTTGATTCTCTGTCTCACAAAGCTGCCTTTATCCTTTTTCATTAGATGTTCTGTCTGTGAGCAGTAGAAGAGGTGCCTGAGAAATCAGTTCTCTTTCTTCCTTAAATACACAATCAATTCTCTTTCCTCATTAAACATGAGCATCTTCCAGCAAACACTTTTAAAATATCCTGATGGCTTCCTAGTTGAAACACCCATTTGCTAACTAGGACCTTCACCTTAATGAGAGTTGAATTTTAAATAAGAATCTGCCAATACATTTGTGTTTGGAAATTATCTTACTCTTCTATTGCAAAAAAAAAAAAAAAATTATTCCTGCTAGATATGTTCCCCATTTCTTCATTTTTTCTATAGACACCAGAAGTCTGTTGAGATTAGGCTCATCAGGTTATCTCTGCAACTTTTGTCACTTTAAGCTAATATGTTCACATTATTAAAATGTAGGATTTGCTTTTATTAGTGAATATTTCATCACTATATTCCATCTAAGCAAAGATGAAAGGGATGACTCCTGTATGTGAATACTTGTAGGATGCAGTGGGAGAAATATTCTGTGATCACTAAAAGGTCTTCCACTGATAAAATATATACTAAGACTATCATGATTATGAACAACTGATATGATCTTCTTTTATTTTTTAATATCAGTATTCTGGAAAGTCCACATCTCCTGAGGTGCCAGGGGAGTAGTATGGAATTTTTGTTCATTAGAACAAGCGTGGTTAGTTTGAAATTAGTTTCCTCTTTGAGGGAACAAACCACTGTGTTTCATCTTGGGAATTATCATTTAGTCCAGCTGCCTAAAGCTATATCCTAGCAGAATATTGTGAAGATTTGGAAGAACTCCCAATTCCTTATCAGTTACTATATTACATTTAAGGTTTTTATAAGGCAGTGGAAGAATTGTTCAGAAATCTACAAAAAGCATTTTTCAAATAAATATGTAACAACAATACTTTCATTTCATAACTGAAATAATAATAATCAATAAATATTGTCCATAATTATTTTCCACAATTAATTAAATGAAATATCTTTGCTCTATTTCAAAGCAAAACTGAAGTCCCTTACTGACTTTACCATTTGGAAAGAGTGGAAGAGAGGATCTTTCATTGTCTAACCCATGGATATGATCTCCCTGGAAATAAACCCATCTTTTTCCCAAAATGATTGCAAATGAGGATATATAATTATAACTTTCCCTTACTGGATGGAGCAAATTATTTTAATTAATATTGTAAAGCAGCAGATATATTTATCTGAAGTAGCATCATGCTTTTCTTTTCTCTTCTGGTTGAAAATGATAAACATTATCTCCCAGTGGAATAAATTAAGCCTTACAGAACTATGCTTGCCTAGTGATGGTATATCAATTCTATTTTCTCATAAATGAAGAAAGCATCGCCAAAAAGAAAATGGCTGGTGGGCAACCCCACTGACTGATGCAATACAGCTGAAGGTCCCTAGCATATCCCATCATCTAAAGGAAAACAAATGACTTAAATATGAAATGAGTTTATTTTTGCCTGGTATGTGGAGTAGATGCTGACACACAGAAAGAACTAAATAAGTTAGTTACTGTTATTGTAAATCTTTGCATTTGGGCATTATCCAAGGCAAAATGAAAGAAATAAGTCTTTTTTCTTCTGGCTTTTCAACAGTATAGGCTTAGTAAAATAATGGCAATGACACAACAGCAACAACAGTCCAAGAGCAGTTGGCATGGTTAGTTTAACCCCTAGTGAATTCAGAGCACGTTTTTAAATTTATTAATTTGGTCAATATACTTGCTTTGGAATTCACGAAATGAATTTAATTTTTAACTTTATGGACTCTCCTTTTTGTACTAACTTCTTATGTAATATAGATAAATATATCTCATTTGGATTTCAACCAGATTCATATTATCTACAAACTAGAGTACCTTCTAATTTACCAGGATACCTCTAAATCCAACCTATCCCTTATTCAATATTCCAACACTGTGAATTCCTACACTGTCCATTTTTCCTTATATAAACAGTGATTATGGGTGCCATAGCTTTGTACATTTGGCATTCATGAGGACTTTGAAAGTCACATTAATCTTCTTGATTATAGCAATCACCCTAATCCCCTAGTTGAGTGTTAAATTGGTGGTTTTTTTCTTAATATTAAAATAGATTCATTGTTACAAAATATTTTCCCGTAACAAATATTTCAATCTCATTTCTCTCATTTCTTCAGTAAAAAAGTTTTATTGTTTCTTGAGTAGAGTGAACTCTCATGTAGTCTGGTTTCTATCCTCAGATATTTTCTGACTTCATGGTAATAGATGTTATTCACATTAAATGAGCATAGATGTAGATTAACAGATATATATATAAAACAGCTGACCACATCTAGCAAATAGGAAGTACTTCATAATGGTTGGTTAGCATTGTCAAGTTTTTTGTCAAGCATTGACATTTTTGCCAGTCCTTTGATCTGGCATTGAGGGACTGATACAGATTCATTTTCCACAGACAGTTGATGGGAGGAATCTTATAGTGTGCTGCTTCCCATGAGAGAGAGAAGTCTCTTATTAAAGATCATGAATAGTATAGCCACATGTTGGAAAATAAAAAAAAGTCAACTAAGGAATTTTTAATTCCAAGTGATTATTATATTTTTATGTATTACATACATCCTATATATTTTAATATATTATATATTTTATTAATATATATTTATATTATATATTTTATTAATATATATTTACATTATATATTAATATATTTATATATAAAATATAGAATTATATATAAATATGTATTATATATTATATTAAAATATATCAATATGCCTATATTATATATTTTATATAATATAATTATATTTTCCATGTCCCCGTCAAGCTATGTAATTTGTATTTCCTTAATTTTTTTGGTTACATTTACTATAGAGGTTTGGGTTCCTAGTAGTCAATCTAAACTGTTTCCATTTGGCTAAAGGAAGTTTTAATTTAATTTTATTGGCCAAGAAATATACCATGTTTACACAAACCAAATTGTTCTTGTGTAGGATCTCCAACACAAGCATGATGATAACAAGATTGTAATTGTAGCAATACTACCTTTACCTGAATGTAAGTTCACTTCAGTTCAAGGACCATTCTAAATACACTTCTTAACTTATAAACCCAATAAAAATATGCGTTTCCTGAACTACATAGAATGAGAAAATAGAGTTCATATTTTATTGGGTATTCATTGAATTTTCTTTCACTCAACATTTCCTACAAGGGGGTCACAAGGCCTAGATGTTACCCTAGATGAGAAAGAGTCCAGGGGTTATCAACAAGCTCTGAAAGGCAAGGCCTAAAGTACTGAAAATTATATTACTCAAAGCTGAAGGCAGCGAACCTGTTCGTGTTCACACAGTTGGGAAAGGTGACTTGTGTTTTTTACAAGCAAACAAGTGACCAGCCAATGGCAGGAGAACTTCCCCACCCACAAAGGTGATGCTCACCTACCTTCATGGGTAAAGGGAAGCTCTGGCTCAAATTCCTCATGTCAGTATTCATGTGTGATGTCACCCAATGTGATTCAGAGAAGAAAATGCTCAGTGTGTTCACCAGAGATGATTACATGAGAATAAAGCAAGGCCTGAAATTTTTTCTTGTCCACAGGAAAAAAAAAAAAAAATGAAAAAAAAGAATTTAGAAGTTCTGATGTGGAATTGTTTCGACCTTGGAGAGTGTCCCTATGAGACATGTGTAGGATACAAAATACCTTTAAGATTTAATCAGAATTATATGTCTTTCCAAATTAAATTGATTGCTCCCTCAAACTCTTATACATCATACCTGTATCACTTCTTTTTTGTTTGTATTTTTGGAGATGGAGTCTTGCTCTGTCACACTGGCTAAAGTGCTATGGTGTGATCTCGGCTTACTGCAATGTCCACCTCCCGGATTCAAGTGGTTCTCCTGTCTCAGCCTCCCAAGTAGCTGCGATTACAGGCCACGCTGCCAAGCCTGGGTAATTTTGAGTATTTTAGTAGGGATGGGGTTTTCTGGAACTCCTGAGTTCAGGCAATCTGCCCACCTCAGCCTCCCAACGTGCTGGGATTACAGGCATGAGCCACTGCACCCTGCCCCTGTATCACTTATTTAAGTACTTACAATTCTATCTTTATAGTTAAAGATGTATATATTATATGTTTTATATAATAAATTTATCTTTTCCATGTAGTCTCTTTGTATCTTTTATTGTATTTGTTGTGTCTGGATGAAAACCAAAAGCTCCTGAGGGTAAAATGTGGATGGCAGCCATTTCTTCCATCATCCATTTAAACGCACAGTTGGTGCTTCATTTACTTTGTACAACCTTTGAAGTTGAATTGTTTCCTTTGCGAAGTCTTGGATTTTGGTTCCTTCTTATTTTCACAAAGTACATAGGGGTCATTTCTTTTTCATTAGCCCTCTTTAATATTATCTTACTGTTCCTGGGTAAGAAAGAGCAGTCACATGCACATTCTTTATGTTTAAAAAATTGAGATACTGACATACAAATCTGTTGTAGCATCAAGGAATCCAAATTAAAAGGCTGAAATAATGGCGGTGAGGAGTAGGAGTAGAAGTATTTAGGTCAATGAGGAGCGGTAAGGGAAAAAAGATTTATACCCTATCCTGTCTTTCATGTCAGCAATTGTGCCATTTACAGCTAGTATTAACAATTTAAAAGGCAATATAATAATTTCAAAAATTATAAACTGCAAACAGAGCAATAATACTGGCAATGAGACATACAAATTACAGGAACATCATATAATCAGAGCTCCTGATTTGTATCCCAGTAAACCACATTATCATAGTATTACTTCAAAGGGCACAGTTAGTCTTTTTTTTTCCCCCATATATGAATAGCCTTGACAGATGGTTTGTGTATAAGCGTTTCCATTAACATTTTCTCAAATACAAGATACCATCTTAAAGTCAGACTTCTTCCTGTCTGCACATGATATAGCTAGCCACACAGGGATGTGGATGGCTATAGGCAGAAACCCACAGAGTTTCAGGTAACCAGGCCATTTCAGTGTGTGCGTTTATAAGGAGGTTGTTAAATTTGATGTGATAAATAGCAGTTTAGTGTAATCCTTCTACAAATTTATATATTTATGTATGTATGTTTAGTGTGATTCTAAAACGAAAGCACACACACATTCATTTTTATTGCAGCATTCTTAAATTCATGAAAGTAAGTTGTATTTCACCTTTTAATGTAATCTTAACCAGGAAGCCAAAGGAACTTGAGGAGACTGCGCTAGAGAAATCCTCAACTTAAAACATGAAGACACAGAACTTAAAATATGAAGACCTAGACTCCAATTGCGTTCTAATTTATTACCTGTGCAATGTGAGACAAATCATTTTTTTTCCGAACTTCAGTACTTTCCTCCATAAAAGAGAACTCATATTTTGTATTGTCATGTGAGCAGATATTTAGTACTTGAGAAAACAAATTCTAACGTTGTACACATGGAAAAAATCACAGTCTAAAACAATTCTGACATTTTTCCTCCAGGCCCAGCATTCAACACATATTGAGGATCCCTTGACTGCCATGACAGGTGCTGAACACTAGAAATAAAAGGATAAATATGTCACACATTGCAGGACATACTTTATTATCTGATATGTACAAAAGAATGTACATATACAAATACACAAATACAATTATTTGTACTCATGCATAACACCCTAAAATATTAACAGTCATCGTGGTGATGTTAAACTTCTATGTTAAGGCTTTTTCTATTTCCTAAATTTTATATAATATGTATACCTCATTTTAAGTTTTAGAATCATACTAAACAAAATATGATTTATTAATCATTTACTAGGATAATTTTAAGTCACAAAGAAATTCACAGCGTATTTGAACTCATTTTTACAACAGGAATTTCTAAGAGGCCTCATTCTTTCTTCCTATCACAAACAAGTCAATATTTTATTTCCTCATCTTTAAATTAAAAAAATAAAAGTACCTCCTAAGGCTGCTTGTAGTCCACAAAATTCTATGCAAATGTTTGTTCTTCTGTTTTCATTGTTACAATTATTGAGAGAATGACTTCATTGTTTCTAAGAGAACATAAGTAAAATACATATACATTTTTTCTGTATGTGAAGGTTGCATGGAGAAAATGGCATTTGAATTTTACCTCGATCAGGAGGGCGTGGGTGTTATGGAAGCCAATAGCAGAAAATAAAGACTGAATGGAAGTTGGGGTGTTCTTATCCAGGGCACTGGACACCAGATGAAAAGTTGCACATCGCAGCCTTTGCTAAGTGAGAGTCAGCTTTCAGCAAGCAATGGATCAGAGCATCTCAAAGAAGCATTCCCTGGCTCTTTAACCCCAAAGGAGAAATGATATTCTTTTATTTGAACTTATAGGATACTACTAATTTGCTATTTTTTTAAATTTGCTATTTTTTTCTTTTCTTTTTTTTTTTTTTTTTTTTTTTTGAGTCTCACTCTGTCGCCCAGGCTAGAGTGCAGTGGCCGGATCTCGGCTCACTGCAAGCTCCGCCTCCCGGGTTCCGGCCATTCTCCTGCCTCAGCCTCCCGAGTAGCTGGGACTACAGGCGCCCGCCACCATGCCCGGCTAGTTTTTTGTGTTTTTAGTAGAGACGGGGTTTCACCGTGTTAGCCAGGATGGTCTCAATCTCTAGACCTCGTGATCCGCCCGCCTCGGCCTCCCAAAGTGCTGGGATTACAAGCGTGAGCCACCGCGCCCGTCCTAATTTGCTATTTTTAAAAAAGGAAAAATGAAGCCTTTCTTAATACCTGCTCCACCCCTGAGGACACAAGACCAGTTCATTGACATGCTCTGGAGTCACTTGCACGCATCACGGTGCACACTCCTGTGAGGCTTGCCCACGACAGCACGGGGACGCTACCTATGGGCACCTGGTTCAGGAGACCTCAGATGTAGCCTGGACACCTAAATTTGAAAGCCCCACAGCGATGTACACAGTAGCAATGGCATGGAACCTGATGGTAGAGATGAAATGAACTCTATACTATCAGTTAACTATCATTATCTACCATCATCTCTACCACCATCAAGTAAACCCCTGCTTTAAGCAACCACTACTGTTAAAAGACTAATTTCCTTATCTTGGCAAAATGTAAATAATTTCAAAATTTATTAGCACAGATTTTCTGAAAAACAACTTGGAAAAAATTGTATGTATGTACATGCATGCATGCAGAATCCTAAAATCTTAAAGTAACTGAATTTGGACCCAGTATTTTTAGTATTTTTATCTCTAGGTGATTTCCACTAAGAAAATAATTAGCTGCTTCTACAAAAATTTTCATCAAAACATGTTTATATTGTTTATAATGTTAAAAAAGTATAAAACCCCTAAACTGCTGGCTCTCAGTAGGGCTGTATTGGCACGTTAGGTGACCAGTTCTTCATTTGTGTGCCTGGCCTGTGAATTACAGGAGATTTTACATTCCTTTCATTCATCCATGAAATTCCAGAAATGTGCCTACATCAACCTTTGAAACAACCAGAAACACTCCACTAACACATGTTTCTGTCCCCTTAGAAGAATAGTATTATCCTTTTTTGAGAAGCTATAGTGTAAACATTTGTAATGGGGCATTAGTTAAATAAATGTTGGTTATATTCATTTATGAAACACTTATAATGTGTTTTAAAAGATTATTTCTAGACTTAGGAGTACAGTTGGTATTATAATTTATAATGCACATACAGAGACATATATACTCATGCACAAACATATTGGGATTATATTTAGATGCTTCCAAATACTCAATAGCACACACAAGCAATGTAGTTAATTTTTCTAAGGTGTCAAGAGATGTGTGGTTGACAGTCTAGGTATCTTTTCTCAGCCAACAATATTCTGTGGTTTGTTCCTCAAGGTCGCAAGACAATTTCTCTCAGTTTGGGAATCATATATTTATTCCAGGAAAGAAAGAAGAAGAAAGAAAAAGGTAAAATGTCAAATGGATTTACTTCTTTTTCCACATCCCATCAGGCAGATTTGTGTCACATGATTACATATAGTTACAAGCAAGTCTTAGGGGTTGAATCGTTGTAAAAAGCCCATTGGCAACCCAAATAAAATTAATATTTTGTTACATCAAAAGAAAAGGATGTTTGAAATAGGAAAAGCTACCACCAGTGTCTGCAACTTGACATAAATATCCAAGCATGTTTCTGTTTGCTTTCATAGCCATTGGTCTTTTTCTATAATTTTCATGTTTCTCTCTTGATTGTACAAGCATAGCACGTATTGTACTTCCTCCCTAACATTGACTTTCCCTCTTCTGTAATGGTTACACATAGAAAAGGTTTTGGCTAAAAGAAGCAATTTTTACTCATTTAAAAGAAATTATGTGTAAGCACTGGGAATCATGGAAGATGTGCATTACAGGAGAAGGACATAGAAGGACCTAGGTGCAAAGAGAGAAAACAGACTCTCTCAAGTAATATGAGGAGGGAAATGCCTGGGAGTAGGGGCGAGAACTGAGAAGACTCAGTGGACAGATATAGGAACATTCCTCCAGCCAGGATCACTTGCTAACATGTAATGTGGAGAAATACTTAAAGTCTCAAAACAAACAAACAAAAAAAACAAACAAAATAAAACCACAAGAAATTGGTCAGATGCCACCAAGTAATTATTCTTTCACCATAGTGCCATTTTGGCAATCTGAGAGCTTGGTACAAAGGCAGACACTGAGAGAAAAGTGTTGTTAAGGCTGATGCTATTGGACTTTCTGAAACATATTTCCGAGTTGTAACTTAATACTACTAATGAATTTCATTTATTATCTATTCCTTCTTCCTAAGAGGCTGCTTCATGAGCCATACTTAAGAAAATGTGAAGTGGCAAAACTCTCCTTGGAGGATAATTTTGAGAGAGGAAGAACATGGTGGCCTTTGTTACTTTCTCCTCCTCAAAATATCTCAGAGATTTCAGGCTTGGAAAGTGGAAGCCAGTAAACTCAGATATTTTTTAAAAATAAAAGATGCATAATCTCTTTTTCCTTCAAAAATGCAACAATGTGCATGAAGGCTGAATGATAAGAAAATCAATTTAACCTTTTTTATTGAGCTAGTTTGTCAAAGAGATTTAATTAAGCTCTTTATGTTCTTATTTTTTCTTTTCTACTAATCTCCGGGAAGCAAGGAATATATATACCCACACAAAATAACAGATAATTATGGTTTTCTGTGTCTGCATTAGTTTGCTAAGGATGATGGCTTCCAGCTCCATCCATGTCCCTGAAAAGGGCATGGTCTTATTATTCTTCATGTCTGTGTTGTATTCCACTGCATATTTATACCACATTTTCTTTATCCAGTCTACCACTGATGGACATTTAAGTTGATTTCATGTTCTTGCTATTGTGAATATTGCTAGAATGAACATACACATGCATGTGTCTTTACAGTAGAATAATTTATATTCCTTTGGTTATATACCCAGTAATGGGATAGATGAGTCAATAATACTTCTGCCTGTAGGTCTTTGAGGAATTGCTACACTACCTTCCACAGTGGTTGAACTAGTTTATCTCTCACCAACAGTGAATAAGTACTCCTTTTTTCTCTGCAGCCTTGCCAGCATCTGTTATTTTTTGACTTTTTAATAGTAGCCATTCTGACTGGTATAAGATGATATCTCACTGTAGTTTTGATTTGCATTTCTTAAATGATCAGTATTATTGAGGGTTTTCTTATATGACTGTTAGTTGCATGTATGTTTTCTTTTGCAAAGTGTCTGCTCAGGTCCTTTGTCCACTTTTTACTGGGTTTCTTTGGGTTTCTCTGTTTCTTTTGCTGTGCAGAAGCTCCTTAGTTCAATTAGATCCCATTTGTCAATTTTTGCTTTTGATGCGATTGCTTTTGGCATCTTCATGCTGAAATCTTCGCCCATTTCTAGCCCAGAATGGTATTGCCTAGGTTGTTTTCCAGCTTTTGTATAGTTTGGGGCTTTACATTTAAGTTTTTAATTTATCTTAAGTTGATTTTTTATAGGGTGTAAGGAAGGGGTGCAGTTTCAATCTTCTGTATATGGCTAGCCAGTTATCCCAGCACTATTTATTGAATAGGGGAGTATTTTCCCCATTGTTGGTTTTTCTCAGCTTTGTTGAAGATCAGATGCTTGTAAGTGTGCAACCTTATTTCTTGGATCTCAATTCTGTTCCACTGGTCTATAAGTCTGTTTTTGTACCTGTACCATGCTGTTTTGGTCACTGTAGCCCTGTAGTATAGTTTGAAGTTGGGTTGCATGATGCCTCCAACTTTGATCCTTTTGCTTAGGATTGCCTTGGGTATTTGGGCTCTTTTTTGGCTCCATATGTATGTTAAAATGGATTTTTTTTCTAGTTCTATGAAGAATGTCATTGTTAGTTTGATAAGAATAGCATTGAATATGTAAATTGCTTTGGACAGCATGGGAATTTTAATGATATTGATTCCTCCTATCCATGAACATTGAATGTTTTTCCACTTGTTTGTGTCTTCTCTGATATCCTTGAGCACAGTTTTGTGGTTCTCTGTCTAAAGATATTCCACCTCCCTAGTTAGCTGTATTCCTATGTATTTTATTCTTTTTGTGGCAAATGTGAATGGGATTGCACTCCTGATTTGGCTCCTGGCTTGGCTGTTATTGGTGTATAGGAATGATGCTGAGTTTCTAATGTTGATTTCTATCCAGAATCTTTGCTGAAGTTGTTTATCAGTTGAAGGAGCTTTTGGGTTGAGACTATAGTTTTTGTTTGTTTGTTTGTTTTTTGACAGAGTCTCACTCTCTTGCTCAGGCTGGGGTGCAGTGGTGCAATCTCAGCTCACTGCAACCTCCACTTCCTGGATTCAGGCAATTCTCCTGTCTAATTTTGGTATTTTTAGTAGAGATGGGGTTTCATCATATTGGCCAGGCTGGTCTCGAATCCCTGACCTCAGGTGATCCTCCCGCCTCAGCCTCCCAAAGTTCTAGGATTACAGGTATGAGCCACCATGCCCAGCCATGGGTTTTTCTAGATATAGAATCATGTCTTCTGCAAACAGAGAAAGTTTGACTTTCTCTCTTCCAATTTGGGTGCCCTTTATGTCTTTCTTTTGCCTGGTCACTCTGACCAGGACTGCCAATACTATATTGAATGAAAGTAGTGAGAGGGGGTATCCTTGTCTTGTGCCAGTTTTCAAATGGAACAGTTATATCTTTTACACATTCAGTATGATGTTGGCTGTGGGTTTGTCATGTATGGCTCTTATTATTTTGAGGTAGTTCCTTCAATATGTAGTTCTTTGAGAGTTTTAACATGAAGTGATATTGAATTTTATTGAAAGCCTTTCTGCATGTATTGAGATAATCCTGTGGTTTTTGGTTTTAGTTCTGTTTATGTGATGAATCATATTTATTGATTTGCATATGTTGAACCAACCTTGCATCCCAGAGATAAAGCCTACTTCTTCATGGTGGATTAACTTTTTGACATGATGCCAGATTTGGTTTGCAAGTATTTAATTGAGGATTTTTGCATCAAAATACATCAAAGATATTGGCCTGAAGTTTTCTTTTTTCTTTTTTTCTTTTTTTTTTTTCTTGTGTCTCTGCAAGATTACTATCAGGGTGATGCTGGCCTCAAAGAATGAGCTTTGGAGGAGTCCCTCCTCCTCATTTTTCTGGAATAGTTTCAATAGGAATGGTACCAGCTTTTCTTTGTACAACTGATAGAATTCAGCTGTAAATCCATGTGGTACTGGGATTTTTGGTCGGTAGGCTATTTATTACTGGTTCAATTTTGGAGCTTATTATTGGTCTGCTTGGGGAATCAATTTATTTCTGGTTTAGTCTTTGGAGGGTATGTGTCCAGGAATTTATCCATCTCTTCTAGGCTTTCCAGTTTGTGTGCCTAAAGGTGTACATAATAGTTTCTGAGAGTTATTTGTGTTTCTGTGGGGTGGGTGGTAACATCTTCTTTGTTGTTTCCAGTCATGTCTGTTTGGATCTTCTCTCTATATTTTCATTAGTCTAGCTAGTGGACTATTTTATTAATTTATTTCAAAAGACCAGTGAAAGATTGGTTGATCATTTGAATGGTTTTTCATGTCTTAATTTCCTTCAGTTCAGCTCTGATATTTATTATTGTTTGTCTTCTGTTAGATTTGGGGTTGATTTGCTCTTGCTTCTCTAATTCTTTCAGTTGTGATGTTAGGCTGCCAATTTGTGATCTTTCTAATTTTTTGATGTGGGCATTTACTGCCATAAATTTCCCTCTGTACACTGCCTTAGTTGTGTTTCAGAGACAGTGGTATGTTGTATTTTTCTTCTCATTAGTTTCAAATAGCTTTTTGATTTCTGCCTTTATTTCATTATTTTCCAAGAAGTCATTCAGGAGCACATTGTTTAATATCCACGTGGTTGTATGGTTTTGAGTGACTTTCCTAGTCTTGACTTCTGTTTTTATTGTGCTGTGGTCTGAGAGTGTGTTTGATATCATTTTGGTTCTTTTGCACTTGCTGAGTATTGTTTCATTTCTGACCGTGATCTTGATTTTATAGTACGTGCTATGTGGCAATGAGAAGAATGTATATTCTGTTGTTTTGAAAGTAGAAAGTTCTGTAGAGGTCTATTAGAGCCATTTGCTTCAACATTTAGTTAAGGTCCTGAATATCTTTGTTAATTCTGCCTCAGTCATCTGTCTAATACTGTCAGTGGAGCATTGAAGCCTCCCACTATTATTGTGTGGGAGTCTAAGTCTCTTTTTAGGTCTCTAAGAACTTGCTTTATAAATCTAGATTCTCCTGTGTTGAGTGCTGTATATGTAGTATAGTTAGGTCTTCTCATTGAATTGAACCTTTTACCATTATGTAATTCCGTCTGTGTCTTTTTTTTTTCTTTGTTGATTTAAAACAGTTTTGTCTCAAATTAAGAGTTGCAACCCCTGTTTTTTCTGTTTTTCCATTTGCTTGGTAGATTTTCCTCCATCCCTTTATTTTGAGTGTATTGGTATCACTGCAAGTGAGATGGGTCTCTTGAGGACTGAATATCATTGGGTCTTTCTTTTTTGTTCAGATTACCACTCTTTGCTGTTTAAATGGGGCATTTAGCTCATTTACTATCAAGGTTAGTATTGACATGTGTGGATTTAAACCTGTCATTGCATTGATAGCTGGATATTATGCAAGCTTGTTTGCGTAGTTGCTTTATAGTGTCACTAGTCTGTGTATTTAACTGTTTTTTTGTATTGGCTAGTTAGAGTCTTTTCTTTCCATATTTAGTGCTCATTTCAAGATCTTTTGTAAAGTGGGTCTGGTTGTAATGAGTTCCCTAAGCATTTGCTTATCTGAAAAGAATCTTACTTTTTTTTTTTTCCATGTAGAAAGCTTCATTTAGTTGTATATGAAATTCTTAGTTGAAAATTTTTTTCTCTAAGAATGTTGAGTATAGGCCCCCAATCTCTCTTGACTTGTAGGGTTTCTGCTGAGAGGTTCTTTGTTAGCCTGATGGAGTTCCTGCCCTTTGGTGACCTGCCCTTTCTTTCTAGCTGCCTTTAACATTCTCTTTTTCATTTCAACCTTGGAAAATCTGATGATCGTTGTGTCTTGGGGTAATCTTATGTAGATTCTTGCAGGGGTTCCTTGTGTTTCCTGAATTTGACTATTGGCCTCTATAGTGAGGTTGGGGAAGTTTTTATAAATGATACCCTAAAATATGTTTTCCATGTTGTTTCATTTTTCCCTATCCCTTTTGGGGAGGCCAGTGATTTGTACATTTTCCCTCTTTACAAGATCCCATATTTCTCAGAGGATATGTTTGTTCTTTCTCTTTTTCCTTTTCCTTTCTTTTTTGTCTGACTGTTTTATTTCAGAGAACTGATCTTTAAGATCAGAGTCTTACCTTAGCTTGGCCTATTCTGCTGTTAATACTTGCAATTGCATTGTGAAAATCCTGTAGTGTGTTTTTCAGTTCTATCAAATCAATTAGGTTCTTTTTTCATCCTGGCTACTTCATCTGTCAGCTCCTGTATTTTATTATTGTGATTCTTAGGTTCCTTGGATTGGGTTTTGATGTTCTCTTGAATCTCAATCATCTTCATTCCATATTCTGCATTCTATTCCTGTCATTTCAGCCAGCTCAACCTAAGAACTTTTGTTGGAGTGCTGGTACAATCATTTGGAGGACATAGGACAATCTGGTCCTTGGAATTGCCAGAGTACTTAAGTTAGCTCATTTTCATATCTGCATGTGGGTGTTCCTTTAACTGTGATGTAGACTGAGTACAGTTAACAGGCTTCTTTTCTGGATGTTTTCACATAGCTGAGCCTTTGTACAGGGTTTTTATTTGTAACTGACTTCTTGTCTTTGGTTTCACAGGGGGTTATGTTAGTGAGGTATTTTTGGTCTTAAGGTTCTGAGGTGTGATCCGGTCAGTAGCACTCAGTCAGAGTGGCCAGTTAGTTGGCTCTTGTCCAGTCATATGGCTCTCGTGTATTTCTTCACAGTTGCAGCCATGTTCCCTGTCAATGCTCTGCAAGTGTGGGCTCTTCTCCCACTTGGCAGCTGGCTGTAGATCATGGCTTGGCACTCCTTGGGTGCCATCCACAGCTCTGGGGTGACATTAGGGTTTATGTTTATCATCCTATGGGAGAAGAATGGAGCATGTGCAAAAAAGAAAAGCACAAAGCATTGGGCCTGTGTTCCCGGATGATATCCTAAAATATGTTTTCCAATTGTTTGCTTTTTCTCAACTTGGAGACAGCAGAAGAAAGGAACTTAGTAGTGGCTATGGCCAAGGGTCTTTTATTTGTTTTCTGGGGCCTCCAGTCGAGAGCGATGCAGATCAGTAATTGCTCAGTGCAATCAGCCTGGGATGGGGATTCTAGCACAGTCTTAAAATAGGGCATTAGGCAGATAATAGGATTCACCAGGAGACATAAACACAAGTTTTCATTGATATACCTGACTTCCTGTGCCATATATATAAAATTAAGGAATGCAATTATACAAGGTTGTACCATCTCCTATTGTTTCTGTTTTCCTCTCAACTCTTTCTCTAAAACGAAAGTCCTATATGTTGTAACTTCTTCTGAAGGTAAACCTATATTAAATCTGACCCAGGAGCTAGAGGATCTGGTTTTTTTAGTAGTGGCTTGGATGACTGCCATCTGGATAATTTTGGTTATCTCATCTGGGGCTCTTGCTTATCTTCAAAATTAGAATCTTAGAGTAGTCAGCAATGTTTTTTGAAAATGATGAAATTGTTCTTTTTTTAATTAGAATTCTAGTGTCCTCTTAGAGAACAAGGCCATTCACCAAATTTTTTTTCATCTCATCATGCAGTTCTAACAATCAAACTTAATGCTTCTTTGGAAACAAAAATGACCAAAAGTATAAAGTTAACTTACTTCATTTTGCTGGCTTCCAATTCCTGTTACATTGGTACTCTTCTTTTCTTCCTAGACACTTTCTTTCATTCTTTTCTCTCAATTATGGAACCTACCACTTGCAACATGTGGCAACTTACCTGGGCCCCATGAAAGCTAATACTTCCAATCCTGGCTCTTTGCTCAGTTGCAACAGAGACGACCACACAGTGTGTACCTTTATTGGAAGAACCTTTAGAAGTAAAATTTATGTGAGTTAAAAAGCAACAATCCTTTTAAAATTCCTCATGTTTGTTTCAAATTTCATAGTAAATTTTGCCAGACATAAGATTAAAACCAAGTCATTTGCTTTAACCCAAAAGACCAAGATGGTAATTACTAAAAGCAGATACCAATGTATAGGAAGAAACATCTAAGACATTCATTTTAGAGTCAAAGAGATATTTTCAGTGAAGTTGTCCAATTAAGAAAAATACCATTGATACTTGAAAAAGAAGAACATAGCTGGAAGACCCACAGTTCCCAATTTCAACACTTACTACAAAGCTACAGTAATCAAGACAGTATGGCACTGACATAAAGTAAACATATTGGTCAATGGAGCAGACTTGAGAGTCCAGAAATAAACCATTGTCTTCTTGGTGAATGAAGTTTTAACAAGAACATCATGAGAATTAATTTGGGGGTAATATAGTCTTTTAAACAAATGGTGCTGGACAACTGGATAAGAACATACAAAAACTGGAGTTGGACTTCTTCCTTATGCTAAATACAAAAATTAACTCAAATGGGTTATAGACCTAAATATAAGTGCTAAAATGAAAAACACTTAGAAGAAAATGGAGGAGCAAATATTTGTGACTTTGGTTCAGGTAATGTTTTCTCTATACCAAAAGCACGTGTTAAAAATATATATGTGTGTGTATATACATATGCACTTTAAATATATATATATATTTAAAAGCACATGTTAAATATATATAGAACTTGGTCAAAACTAAAATATTTTGTGCTGCAAATTGTATCATCAAGAAATGAAAAGATAAACCCACAGAATGGGAGAAAATATTTGCAAATTACATGTCTGGTAATGGATTATCATCTAGAATACATAAAGTATTCTTACAACTCAATAACTTAGAGATGTATTTTATCCAATTTTACCCAGTAGGAAGGTTATAACAAAAAAGATTGATAATGGTGATGCTGGAGATTATATGCAAAGAGTAGAACTCTCACATAATACTGGTAGGAATGTAAAATACTGGAACTTATTTGGAAAACAGTTGGCATTTTCTCATAAATTTAAACAAAGAGTTATAATATGACTAAATTATTTCACTCTGAGGTATACACTCAAGAGAAATGAAAAATGTATCTATAAATGCTCACAGCAGCATTATTCATAGTTGCCAAAAAGTGAAATAGTCAAATGTCAGGCCAGGCACGGTGGCTCATGCCTGTAATCTCAGCACTTTGGGAAGCTGAGGTGGGACAATCGCTTGAGCCCAGAGTTTAAGACCGGCGTAGGCAATATGGCAAAACCTCACCTCTACAAAATATCCAACAAGTATCCAGGCATGGTGGCTTGCACCTGTGGTCTCAGCTGCTCAGGAAGCTGAGGTGGGAAGATCATCTGAGCCTGGGGAGGTTGAAGCTGCAGTGAGCCACGATCGTGCCTCTGCACTCCAGCCTGGATGGCAGAGTAAGACCTTGGAAAAAAAAAAAAAAAAAAAAAAATCTCATGTCTATTCTGCTATCTGATGAATGGATAAATACAATGTGGTGTATACATACAAAGAAGTTTTTTTTTTCAGACATTAAAGCAGTGAAGTACCTGATACCTGCCACTACATGGGTGAATCTCAAAGTCTTTATGCTAAGTAAAAAAAGCCAGTCGCAAGAGACTATATACGGTATGATTCTATTAAATTAAATATCTAGAAAAAGCACATCTATAGAGAAGAAAAGTAGATTGATGGTTCCCTAGGGATAGGAATGGGTGGTGGGAAGGGGATGGGAGAGAAGATGGAGGAGTGGGTGCCAATGTGAATGGGGTTTCTTTTTGAGGTGACAAAAATTTTCTGAAGTTAGGTTATGGTGATGGTTGAACAACTCTGTTTATATACTAAAAACCACTGCATTTTGCAACTTTCAGTGGCTGAAACGTATGGTATGTGAATGATAGCTCAATAAAGCTGTTGTTTGAAAAAGAATAAGATGGAATTGACTAAGTCAGCCACCAATACACAGGAAAAAATAGGCATAAGATTTATTTCAAGCAAACAAGTACCTTTAGTGTAGTTGTCCAATAAAGAAATATGCCTTTGACCACTTAAAAAGTTGAATAATAAGTAATTACTTTCTTATCTATGGAACAGAAATTGTATTTTCATTGCCACTGTCATTTAACTCTGTATATTCCAGGCAAGTGGAAATAAGAAGTATACCTTGACCATTGCAACTTCTCAAGTCTGTTAAATACCATAGGATTCATAATGGATGCATTTATAATTTAACTGTTAGATAGACATATGGATAGATAGATACATAGATACATAGATAGATCAACCAAAATAATAAAAGGAATGCCTATGTAATCGATCCTAAAGTATTATTTTTGAGATCCCTCTGAATTCTAATTTTATTTAATATGTTTATTTAAATGCTCTACAGGAAATATTTCTATCATCAAATGGATTCACTTTTATCAGCGTGGAAATATCAGGGCTTATCTAAAATCTTGTGAGAAAATATGTAATTCTGACATCCATGTAATATATAGGTTAAAAAAAGGAAAAACACCTTTCTCAAGAGAAGTGTTTCCCCAGAATAAAAAAAGGCATTAATTGCAGCTTCAAATTAGTTGTTCCAAGTCTGTTTTGCTACATGGCACTAGGCCAGGATGCAAGAGTATTTGCTTTTCTTTCACAATGTGTTGAAAACTGATTGCATCCAGAATTGGAGGATTACACAAAGCTGATGGAAAAATGGTTAGCTGCCTTAATACATAATGCAGCTCTTACAGGTTTTTGAGGCACATTAATAACCTAGAAACTGCTGAGACCCTGGGTATGTTGACAGAGAAATCCTTTTTTTTTTCTGCAAAATTCCTGTTAATTGGCTCTTCAGTGTGTGACTCCATGTGCTATTAATATAGAAAAAGAAATCCAACTCTTCTTCAATTTAGCATTAACGGGAAACGAGAGAGTACATTTGACTATCTATGAACCACTGTTTCAAAAGAGAGAAAGAAGATAGATTATACTAGTTGCAAAATGCAGTTTCTTTTTAATATTTTGAGCCAGATGAACCCCATTACCTACATATTAAGTAAGCTCTAGGACTAAAACTCAACTATACTTGAAACTATACTTGATACAAACCAATGAATATTTCAAAGAACTTCCCTCCACCTTCACTGCAGAAAACCAACTGGCATAAGTTAACAGGTCTTTTGCGTTGGTTTAATTTCTCCTTCCATAGTTATGAACCCACAGGCCTGATGTCTCCAATATGTAGACACACACACACACACACACACACACACACACACACCCCATTTATCCTTGATTTCACCAGGGATACAGAAACATTAACACAGAAAATGGTGAAACTCATTTACCTGAAATAAATAAATTCCTTAATGTAATACATCATTTGTTACTGCCCTTTATTTGCCTGTCTTGGAGCCAAAAGAACTGTCGGCATCACAAAATTTCTCTCTTATCCTGGGACTTAAACACATCACGGCACTTGGAGATAGCAGGAGGGGTTTGCATAGTACTACCAGTAGAGGGCAGTGGCGTACCATGCACAAAACTTGACTAGCGCGAATGCTTCCAAACTTGTCTTACAACCTGTAGTTAATAAAGACTGGGCAGGAGAGCAAAGTAAGTGGGTTTAGAGGGAGATTTATTTCAACTACATAACCTAGAAAGTTATATAGCTCCCCGAGAAAACTCCATCTGTGGAATTCACAGCAGGGCAAAGTGTGCTAGTGATCAAAGGCTACAGCCCAAGCTCTAAATCATTGTTGCTCCAGAGGCCATTTTCCTCACACTCCTAACCTCTGTGTGGAGAAACTCTTGAAGACAAGTCCAAGCGATTTTGTATTTTTAATAACAAAAAGAGGATTGACTTTTTAATATCTGGTTGGGATAAGTGGATAGTTTGTAAAAGAAGATCTAAATTCAGAAGCTATGGACTCTCTCCAAGCAAGGTGAAAATACACGGATTATTGTACCAGCTTTGCTATTAACAAGTTGTGTGATTTTTAGATTAATCTCTTAACTTATCTGAAACTCAGTTTCAGTGTTAAAATGTGAACTGGATGAGACAATTATGAAGGCAACTCCAGCTCTAATATCCTATGATCCTGTGTCTCCGATTTGGGGAGTCACCATCAGCTTCCCTCCCAGTATACTCTGAAAACGCATAGAACTGCATGTTTAATATCCTTTGAATAGGTGACATAGGAAGTGCATCTAGGGGACAGTGAAGTGCTATTAATTTTTCAATGCTAAAGAGATTATATTAGATTAGATTGAAGAGAATTCTACTGTGTCTACCCACCACTTTTTGGGTATTTTGTTTTCTCTCTTGCATGTTACTTCCACATAACTTGCCTGAAAGCCAAATTCAGACATGTCTATATGACTGCACTCCGGGAACATTACCTCAAATATGCATTTCATTAAGATTGTATTCATTGTTTTATCTTTTAATAATTTGCTAGTATTTAAAGCTTAAGAAACTTATAAGAATCTTGATTTCTGGCTTTTGATAAAAAATCAATCAAATAAACAGATGCCAGACAGCCCTGGGAACTCATTCTCACATAGCAAACAATTGCCTAAGCTGAGGGGTGCTGTTCCACTTGGGGTCATTCTCCTTGGTTCACCTGGAATCTTCTTGCTGTAGACTTCTCACTCTTAAGTGGCCATTCCTGTCTGCTGTGTGCATTACAAGTGATCCTTGGATGGACACCAATAATAAAGTCTGGTTTTGGTTTCTGTCATTTGCAAGAAATTTTGCTCCTATTTTCTTCAGTTTCTTGATGGAGTTGTATTGCTGCTCAAAGACTTCCCCTTCCCTCTTTACTTTGTTTTTTTTTTTTTTTTCCTACCTAATGATACCTGATACTAGAGGTACTAGCTTACAGGTTTAAGATGTCCCTATTCTCTTCAAACAATAATATAAACCTTCATTTTGCCAGCATTTCAGTGAAAAGTTCTTAAAAACAAAAGCCTTGGTGATCTAAAACAAACAAACATAATACATTAAGAACAATGGAACTTATTGGGTTTAAAAAACCCGAAGTTAGCTCCACAAATCTTACCACCCAGACCATCTATACTCAAATAACAATAGCAAATACTGCAAAGGTAGACATCATTGACTGGTTACCTATTATGTGCTAATCTTTTGCTAGTGATTTTTAAAGTCTTTATTTTAAAAATGGAGAAATCCAACCTCTGGAAGGTGGATTGATTTGCAACGACATGAGACTTGAGGAGTGAACGGGAATTTAGATGCATAAAGTCCAATCTTTATTTTACAGATGAGGAAACTAAACCCATAGAGGCTAAGATTTTACAATGGATGTCGCGCTGTATAGCTCCAGTGAGCCAATTTGAAATACTGAAGTTGGTTGCTTTTGTTTGCTTGCCTTATCATTAGGCATTCTGCCTTACTAATTTCCTGTTGTTATTTATGCTTATGCCCATCTTTCCTAATGGATGGTTAGAGCCTTTGGGGGACATGGACCATTCATTATTAATCTGTGAATCCACTTTAGTGATTCTTGTGCAACTTGCCCCATGATACTTAGTGGTAGTAAGCCCTGTGATGCCCAGGTAGTACACCAGGGCAGATATCTAGATGCTGTGGCAGACAGCCAAGAGGCTGCTATGGACAAAGACTGCAAAGCCAAATGGAACATTTGAGGGGGGCATGGCAGGGGCCCCAGAGATGACAGCTGTGCACACAGCTTCTGCTGAAATTTTCAAGCACTTTCAGGAAGTAAAAAGAGACTAAAGTGACAATATTTGCAAACAAAATGCCCTGCAGGCATATTCCAAATATCCAAGCTGCCATGCTGGAAACCAGCAGAGTTCATTAAGAGAAACATCCACCGGTCACCCTTTCAAGCCTCATTGACTTTTATGCACAAAATGAAGGCATACATGAGGATGATGAAGTGATAGAGCCAGCAAGTAAGTAGGAGAGGAACCACGGACCACTACAGGGGTTTTGATCAGTGCTGGACTTTGAAAAGCAGAATCAGGGTTCCATCTAAGTATGCACTTCGCCTATGATGAATGTGTGAGCATCAACACATTTCCCAAATAATCTAGTAGTCTTGAGTGGCTTCAAGGACAATACTAGCAAGGTGAAATTGGCACTGAGAGGAAATATTCAACTTTAATGAGGTTATAATATATGAACCAAGGAGTTTATTATTCTATTTTCTGCACATTTTCTGCTTGTGTGTCTAACACTCTGCTTGACACACAGCAAGTACCTTATGCACAAAAGGCATTCCCAAATTCAAGGACTGGGAAGTACTTTTATTTTTATGGACTACAATATTGAATACTTCAAACCACTAATGTGATCCAGATTACACAGTTTGTGTCAGAGTTTAAATCTTAGTCTCCTAAATTCAAATGAAGTCTGTTGGTTCCTAGATGCCATATGTACTGCATTACTGGGAATGAATAGCATGAAAACTTTGTAATGAATGTTTTAAAAAAAAGACCTAGAGTACTCATCTTCTTAAAAGCCTTTGGTTCCAAAACAAAGTTTGTCCATTTGTTTAGAATAAGATGCAAGTCCAACATCATTTTCTCAGATTACCCCATTTTAGTCCACCTATTGGGATGGCTATAGGAAAATGCTATAAACTATGTGACTTATAAGCAACAGAAATTATTTCTCAGAGTACTAGAGGCTGGACTGTCCAAGCTCAAGGTGCCAGCAGATTCAGTGTGTAGTGCGGGCTTATGTCCTCACGGGGAAAGACTTTATACTTCCCTTTCATTTCCAATTAGAAAGACCTTATAAAGAAGAAACTTGCAGTAAGTACCCTGTGGTCAGCTTCTATTTACCTGCTCTGTGACCTTACACAACATATTAACCTCTCTGTGCCTTATTTCTTGAGCTGTAAAGTTGTGATCATAAAAATATGTACCTCATATATGTACATAATTTAAAACAGTGTCTGGTACATAACTATTATTGATATCAACAAATAATTATGGATTTTAAAATTTGTTAATTTAACACAATTTACTCTAAGATGACCAAGCTGATTTAGATTCCTTCTTCAAATAGGCTTTCAGACTCTGCTGTAAGCCATCACAGTTGATCACCAAACAGCTAATTTCTTTCCATTTTTTTGAGTTGCATTATCTTTTTCTGCAAAAACATGTGAACTATTCTGGAGCAGAGGAGTTTGCTCTATGGTAAGAGGCTACAGAATTTACTCAACTACTCAGGACTTACTTTAATTTTACATTAGGCAATGAAAGTCAAGAAGATTGTACCAGGAACTGAAATATGTAGCTCCATAGGGCACAGAAGAGTGGATCTTTGTGGAGGTGTGAATATTTTTGGACATTCTAAAATTATACTAGTGTTCAAAGAGTGTTCTACTCTGCAAATACGCCAACACATTTTTTTTAAATAAAGCAGTAGTTCTGAGTGACATTAACAATGATACAGCATGAGACATATATGCATCATAGAATATTATCCAGTGGTAATAAAGAATGAGTTCATATCCTTTGCAGGCACATGGATGAAGCTGAAAACCATCATTCTCAGCACACTAACACACGAACAGAAAACCAAACACTGCAAGTTCTCACTCATAAGTAGGAGTTGAACGATGAGAACACATGGACACAGGGAGGGGAACATCACACACTGGGGCCTGTCAGGGGGTTGGGGGCAAAGGGAAAGGTAGCATTTGGAGAAATACCTAATGCATGTGGGACTTAAAACCTATAAAATAGGTTGATAGGTGCAGCAAACTACCATGGCACATGTATACCTATGTAACAAACCTGCACCTTCTGCACAGGTATCCCAGAACGTAGAGTAAAATTAAAAACAAACAAACAAAAAACAATGATACAGCAAGGCTGCACTGTGAATTGAGAAGTGGAAGTGGAATGCCCTGCTATCCCCTCCCTCTCCTCTCGGCAGTGCTCTTCTGTCTCTGGTGGAGACCTGAATGGCAAGGGCCAAGATACAAGAAAATCAAGGTGTTTTCAGCTTATACCTAGAAAAAGCCATAAAAGGATTATTTAGATTTGCCTAGCAAAGTGAAAACCAGAAAAAAAAAAAATATGTATATATATATAAGTGAGCATTTTGCTGAGTCTTTTCCTCTTTTCCAGAAAATAGTAATGGGATTTGGTGCCCTTTGGGAGACTGGCGTGTGGTAGATGTGAATGTATGTTCTCCCATGTTTCTGAACTATCCAGTTCGTCCTTTCTCTCTCTCTCTCTCTCTCTCTCTCTCTCTTTCTCTCTCTCTCTCTCTCTGTCTGTCTTTTATTTTCCACTGCCATAAACCTTTTGGAACATAATATTTTCAAGTGACTGAGAAGCATGGAGCTAAAAAAAAAGACTGACCTATCCTGTTTGTGATCATAAATAACTCACTTTGCCACCCCAGGTGGTTCTGTGAACACTCCACTAGCACACACTCACACACACACACAGGCACAGGGCTTCCGGGTTTTTTTTCTATCAAAGAAGGAGGCCCAGTCAAGGTTTCCTTGTATAATAGTTCTGACATTCTGTAATTTATATGACCTCTAATAAAGCTGTTCTTCGTCCAATGTGGTTTGTAAGTAGTGAGTGTTGTCAAGAAGATTATTGAGGGAAAAAGGAAAGAAAGACAGGACTGGGAAGTATACTAGAAAACTGAATCACAACATCTTGGATTGACTTGAGAAAATGAGCATAATATGAGAAAGGTAATCACAACATCTTGGGGATTGACTTAAGAAAAGATTTATAAAGTACTCTGCAGAGGACTACGTGCTCGCAAATGAGACGTTCCCGTTAGGTCCTGCTCTTGCAAAGGAAGCAGGGCGTTCCCGATAAGTCCTGCTCTCGCAAACGAAGCAGGGCGTTGGGGGCTTGTTTATGTGTAAACATCTTGAAAATCCAGAAAGTCAGGGAAAGGTCAGAAAAACAACAATGTGTCTTGTGACTTGGCAACATTCCACAAACGACTGTATAAAATAAAGCAGAGCTCGCCATTCGAGGCGGCCACCATGTTTGTCTTGTCCTGTGTTGTCTTGTGTGTTCATTCCTTTGTTTAGGAAACACGCGGACTCCAACAGTACTCTTGTTAAGAGAGTTGAACAGAAGTTTATCCACCTGGTTTAAAATGTCAACTTTCATTATAACGCGAATGAATTATGGAGGTAAGAGAAAATTGATATTCATCATGTTGACCCAAATGTGAATATTTTTGCACCGCTATCAGTAAATGTGTGTGTGTGTGTAAGAATTTACCTCCAGTTTGTGTGTGTGTGTGTGCATATATATATTTACACATGGTATTTATAAATCCTATAAAATATATACATAATAAACGTACATTAAATATTTTTTAGCTCGAGGAACTCAGTGGTAACATGCGCAAACAACTTACCCGAGCACTTTACAGTATAGGAAATAAAGATGCCTGATAAACATGTAAAGGGCGCTCAATCTCATTGCAACCAAGGAAATACCTAATCATAAAATTACAGAGTGATACAATTTCACACTTACTAGCCAGGCAAAACTATAAAGCCTAACACTACAAGTCTTATTTAGGATGTGGAGCAAAAGGCCTGAACCAAGTGTCGGTGGAATATGGAGAATGGGAATTCACATACAGTCTGAATAATGTGTAAAGCATTGAAACTGCTTCAAAAATTGCTTGCCACTATCTAGTTCACTAGGCAATATCATAGTCTACCATCCAACAAGTTCACTTATTGCTATATCCATTTGAGGATCTTGTGCATGATACATATGCAAGAATGTTCACAGCAAAATTCTTTGTGATAGCCCATCCAAAATTATATGGCCCAGATAGGCAAGCTAGCTTTTTCTTGTCTTTTAAAAATTCTATGTTGGATTAGAACAGCATCATTTGGCCGGGCGCGGTGGCTCACGCCTGTAATCCCAGCACTTTGGGAGGCCGAGGCGGGCGGATCACAAGGTCAGGAGATCGAGACCACGGTGAAACCCCGTCTCTACTAAAAATACAAAAAATTAGCGGGGCGCGGTTGTGGGCGCCTGTAGTCCCAGCTACTCGGGAGGCTGAGGCAGGAGAATGGCGTGAACCCGGGAGGCGGAGCTTGCAGTGAGCCGAGATCGCGCCACTGCACTCCAGCCTGGGCGACAGAGCGAGACTCCGTCTCAAAAAAAAAAAAAAAAAAAAAAAAAAAGGAAAGTTTGCTGTTCCCAGGTAAAGAAAAAAGGAAAAGAAGGCAGGATTCTGGATTTTATACAGTGAACAGGATATTTAAGTTGGATGGCCAGGGACTGAAGAAGACAACGCCTGCTTTACATATTTGCCGAAGGTTCCTGTGGAAGACGTGACACTGCATTGGGAGAATTTATCAGAACGATGTCACTCAGGGTCGTAAGTGCGTAGACAGCTCTGAAGTCAGGGCAGGCTTCTCTTCCAGGCTTTAGCACAGAGTGCATTCCCACTGTCTGTCTTGTGGACAGCCAGCCAACGGAAAACAAATGATGACATCATTCCCATGCTGATTCTGACAAGCCCTGCCTATGCTGTTTCAGGGAAGACTATTTCCTTGTGTATCTCTTCTTCAGTGACATTTTAAAAACCTCATACTTCTGTTACATATATAATTCTATCTTTGAAAGAAGTTAAAAAGTAAAGCTTAAAGTATTATAGACTGATCTTTTACAAACGTAATTTAAGCTTAGTCACAGAAATTGGAGTAATTATTGCAATTAGCATAACTCATAAAAGTGCTGCTTTAACTTAATGTAACAAATATTTATTGAGTTCCCACTACTTAATAAATACAAGAGACAATTCGTTGAGCATCCAGTTCATCTGTGAAGTTCAGTTGCCTGATGATGTGTTATTTACTGGATCAGAAAGAGAAGTGTTCCTAAATATTTTAAGAAAGGCAAGAATCGATATGGGATTGTCTTTAACTTTATTTTGGGCATTTTACTAGACATGCTTGATATTTATGTCTTCATGTCTTGTGTTTCTTTGTAATCCTTTGAAGATTTGTTTTTTCACTTATTTATTCGTTTTTTGATATGCAGACATCTTTGAATGGAGAGGGGGAAACTGCCCCCAGTGTCGCAGTGTATACAAAGCATAGCTGCCTAAAATGTATTTTTATGTTAGAAATTTGAATAGATAAATTTAACATAATTATGTTTAAACTTTCATAAAGAAAATATTTTATGACGCATACTAAATAGTCAGAGTAAGTAAATAAGTAAATAAACTTATTTTCCCTAAACAGGTCTTAGTTACTTTCACTGAGTTATGTTATTCATTAGTTCACACATTTGTTCATCAATTCAAAAAGCATCCATTGACTGCTTTCACTTTTAGAACGTGTGCACTAACATTGCTTGGGCAGGAATAAAATGAGTGTGATTCCATACTTCAAGAAGTATAGTATTCATTTGAAATCTGGGTTTGGAAAATTTTTAAATGCGGAATTTAAGACAATGTAGAATCCCTCATAGACCATATTTAGATTTATTTAACATACAGAATAATCTAAAGCTTATGTTTACTCACTAGTTTTACTTCCTTTTAATTTTACATGAAAAAAAGTCTGAAGTTCATTATAGTTATAGATGACAAAAGAGGGATAACATTTGGAAACTACATTTGTTCCACACTTTGAAAGGCACATGTGATCTAAGACCTTTGGGTTTGGCAAAGAGAGAGCTATCAAATGATGGGGACATGGAAAAGGGCCATCCTTGCTGACAGTTGTATTTCTGAGTTACAATACTGCCTCCTTGCTTACTGTCAAACTATGCCGTGGATATGGAGCTGTTTTAACGCTCCAAAAACGGAAGAGATGTGCTTTAAAGATGGTGATTTGCACTAACCCTGCATGAGCTCATTTTATTATCTGAATTCTCTTAAGTAAGATAGTTTGTTGTCTCATTGTAATACTAAAATAATCTCATTATAGACAATTTGTAAAATACAGAAAAACATAAGTAAAAACCAACTAAAGGCCCTACACTTAGCTGTAAACATTAAACATGTTTTTCAGATTAATACTCATTTTTTCCAACTAGAGAAACAACTTTTGAGAATTTCACACAATCTTACAGAATTAAAGCACTGTTATCCACGGACATTTTTCCTGTATTCCTATGTTATGGTAATTTTACCATCCTGTGTAATATTTTTGAATGTATACTTCTTAATAATATATATCTGAATAATACTTTTTCTGTGCAAGTGTTACAATTTATGTATATTAGAAAACCATTTACAACCTAACCCTCAGAACACTTTTTAAACATTACGTAACGGCAAAACACTCTTGAAGTAGATCAAACATAATTAATCCACTCTCAAGTGCTCTAATTGCCTTAAATATTTTCATCATTAATTAGAAAAAGAATGGGAGCCCAAGAAAACCGCTTTTGTACTATAGCAAGACTTGTTAGTAGATTCATTAATTTGTTTCTTTTTACTTCACTGTTACGATGTTTTTAAGCATTTCCAAGTTTTGTACTACTGGAGAAGTGTTCTGTTCACAGATTCTTTAATCTCTGGTATCTAGTACTTGTATTGTTTAAGATTGGGGACACATTACTTTATATATGGCTCTCATTTCATGAAATGTGTTCAAACCCACTATCTCATGACCTTCACCACAACTTGGTTTTGTCCTTGATGTTGAATCTTTGGGGCCACTGCTATCCTTTGCTGTTAGTAGTGATACTTCAATTCTTATACTGAATTGCTTCTCCTCACATTCAGTCGCTCTGATTTTGGGGAAGGGAATCCTACCATATGCCCCAGAGTGGTTAAAATGTCCCATTCCGGTGGCTCCACTGCATGTGTCTCATTGGGGGACAATGACACCCGTGTAGAAATTTCTGAGAGTTATAGGAAAGTAGTTTCATTCCTTTTCTCCTGAACTACCTGAAGAGATGCTTTTCCAGGTTGGAGGTGGTGAAAGAAAAATTAAAGTTTAGCCTGGGCAGCATAGTGAAACGTGATTTCCACAGAAAATAAAAATTAGCAGGGCATCATGGTATATGTCTGTAGTCCTAGCTACTTGGGAGGCTGAGGTGGGAGGATCATTTGAGTCCAGGAGGTCGAGGCTGCAGTGAGCCATGATCATGCCACTGCACTCCAGCCTCGGTCACAGAGCAAGACCCTGTCTCAGGAAAAAAAAAAAAAAAAAAAAAAAAAAAGAGAGAGAGAGAGTTCCAGGAGAAAAGTAGGTTTGGTATTGCACTTTCTACATGTTTTATTCTAGATTTTCTGATTGTGTCATTACCATAGTAACATGGTTGTTATTATTGCCAATTTTTCTTTCTTTCTATTACTTTCTTGACAACCATGTTGTCAAGAAACCAAGATAGTAGAGACCAAGATAGTAAAAGTTTACCGAGAAAGAAGCCAAACCCAAGGAAAAAAAGGGGGCATACGATAGAGAGAAAGAAAGAGAGAGTAAAATAATGTCTTCTATGACCTGAGTTGCTGGATGAAGCCCTGCCTGTGGACTTTTTAATACTAATAGCAAATCAATTCCTTTTGTTTTTCAGTCAGTTTGTGTTGGTTGTTTTATTATTTGCAAATTTAATATCCAAAATGATACAGATATACAATTTTAAAAACTAGGCTTCTTCAAATTAAAAAAACAAACAAACAAAAACTGACATCAGTAGAAACAACCTGCCTAAGATAACAAAAATAGTAAACATTATAGTCAGGAATTACATTTATGTCTTTGGAATCTAATCCTAAAACTGTATTAACCTTCCCTTATAGCTGATTGCTTGGCTCAACATACTTGGAGTTTAAAAAAAAATTAAAGTGAAAATGTATTATCACTCTCAGAGAGAAGTTTTTGTTTGTTTTAAAAATACTTTTCCAGCAAATGTTCTTGAGTTATTTCTCTATGGTGTGGCTAAGTAATTTTGCAAAAAGGTTATGTACTTTTCTGACCACCAGAAAGAGTTGAATACAGCAACTAGATAAGGCTGTTTTATCTTTATTTGTTCTTTTTGTTGTTGTTGTTTTTTAGTGGGTGAGTCTGCAGTTGTGTGTGTGTGATTGGGTGTAAGTCTGCAGTAGTGTGTGCTTGAGTGGGTGTGAGCCTGCAGTGGTGTGTGTGTGAGTGGGTGTGAGCCTGCAGTGGTGTGTGTGTGAGTGGGTGTGAGTCTGCAATGATGTGAGTGTGAGTGGGTGTGAATCTGCAGTGGTGTGTGTGAGTGTGAGTGGGTGTGAGTCTGCAATGATGTGTGAGTGGGTGTGAATCTGCAGTGGTGTGAGTGTGAGTGTGAGTGGGTGTGAGTCTGCAGTAGTGTGTGTGAGTGTGAGTGGGTGTGAATCTGCAGTGGTGTGTGTGAGTGTGAGTGGGTGTGAGTCTGCAATGATGTGAGTGTGAGTGGGTGTGAATCTGCAGTGGTGTGAGTGTGAGTGTGAGTGGGTGTGAGTCTGCAGTAGTGTGTGTGAGTGTGAGTGGGTGTGAATCTGCAGTGGTGTGTGTGAGTGTGAGTGGGTGTGAGTCTGCAGTGGTGTGTGTATGTGTGCATGTATTCTAGGGGGAAGGGGATTAGGCTGTTTTTCTTATTTCCCTTTGTAGGAGAGGAAATATGATTTGGTGACCTAACAGGTTGTTGTTTCCAACTTCAGCAGCTAAAACCTTAGACTGGATAAGGGCTCCCTCGTGAATCCTCTAATCTGTCTCTGCAGGCCCAGCATAAACCAGCGTGAGCCGCGTTTCAGAGAACACGAGGTTTCCTCCGGCGATCAGATTTTCACACAGACTCTGTCTCCTTACAAAGTAGTCCTTTACCCCTCTTTCACTCCAACGTTGCGGGTGGCAGCAGTAAGCATTCATTTCAAGGGCAGAGGGATCTTTCCATTCAGTCAGACCCTTTTAAACCACGGGACTGTTCTCCCTGTACCACTGCCAAATTCTTCCCGGCAGGAGTTTGAAGGAAGCCTAACAGGGCAGAGATGTATTTTGTTTGCTGGCTGGATTTGTTCTCACCTAACACAGCTAAGGCACAGCCATCTATTATTGTCTGCTGGGTTTGAATGTTGTCTGAGGAATACGGATAGATAGCTGAAGTTCCAGCAAAGATTTTTAAGTCGGCCTACGTGGATCTTTCCTCCCAAGCCCCACCACTGCAGCTCCAGGCTAACTCTTGTTTGTCTTGGGTTTTTGTGCAGCCTGGGGCTTTCCAGTTACCAAGGCTGATTCTAAGACTCTTACATCAGTGAACTTCATAAATCTTATATTTAGTTTTGTTTTGCCAGTTTCCAAAATAAGATTTAATTCATTGATTGACTCATTTTTTTTTACTCCTTCATATTATATGGATTCCTCTCTAACATTTTATGAAAAATATTTAAATTTACAGAAAAGTTGAAAGAACTAAGAACACCCATATATATGTTCTCTAAATTCAACAATTTATATTTGCTACGTTTGTATTTTAAATTATTTATCTATCTGCCTATCTTCTTATTCATTAATCAATTAATCTCTTTTTTTGGTGGGAGGGTTCTTTCAAATTAAGTTTCAGACATTTCGGCTAGGTGCCATAGCTCACACCTGTAGTCCCAGCACTTTGGAAGGCCAAGGCAGGAAGATTACTTGAGGTCAGAAGTTCAAGACCAGCCTGGCCTATATGGTGAAACCTTGTCTCTACTAAAAAAAAAAAAAAAAAAAAAAAAAAAAGAAGGAAAAATAAACCAGGCATGGTGATGCATGCCTGTAGTCCCAGCTACTCAGGAGGCTGAAGCAGGAGAATCACTTGAAGCCGGGAAATGGAGGTTGCAGTGAGTTGAGATTGTGCCACTGCACTTCAGCCTGGGCAACGGAGTGAGTGAGACATCATCTCAGAAATAATTAAATAAATAAAAAGACATCAGTACTTTATACATCTAAAGACAGTATTTACAACTTACAGTTTCTTTATTCTTGGTATAAAATTTATATACAATGAAAAGCACAAGTTATAAATGCACTATTGAATTTAAACAAATATATATACTTGTACAAAGCGATTCTCTCTTGAAACCCAGAAATTTCTCTGTTATACCTTTCTAGCAATTCTTGCCTGATGTCCCCAGGAGTAACTCTATTTTTGGTTTATTTCAACACAGAATAGTTTGGTCTATGCTATAACTTTATGTAAATGGTATCACTTTAGTTTTAAATTGCTTTTACTGAATATAATATTTTTTGAGATCTATGTATGTTATTGTGTATATTAAAAATTCACTCATTTTCATTGCTGAAAATGAGTGAATTTTTATAAATGAATTATTTATAAGTGAAGTATTTTATAAATGAATATATTGTGGTTTGTTTGTCATTTTCTTACTGATGAACACCTAGTCTATTTCTAGACTTTGGCTTTTTTTCTTAGTGAAGCTTCAGTGAAGATTCTTGTACAAGTATTTAGTAGACATATTTTTCTTTTATGTGGAGGAGGGGGTAAATATCTTGAAATAAAATTATTGTATAGCACAATTGTCAATATTTAGTTTCATAAGAAACTGCCAGACCTTTCTCACACCAAGTGGTTTTACCATTCTACATTCCCACCAAGAAGAGGACATTCTAAATGCTCTATGTTCTTGCCAATAGGTGATGTTATCAGGTTCTTTAAATGTTCATGTTCCGGTAGATAATTAGTGGTATGGTTTTAATTTGAATTTTCCTAGTAACTAGCAATATTTAGCACTTCTTTTTGGGCTTATTGACCACATATATAACTTCCTTGTTGAATTATCTATCCATATATTTTGCCCTCGTTTATTTTCATTTTGACTGAACAAATGTTTATTGATTGCCTATAATGAGCATAATAGGATCTAGGTAAAATATGGTACAAACAAACAAGAACTCCTCACACATCTTGCTCTTATACAGTCGATGAACTGGGTGGATATTCAGAAAAATAAACACAAAATCACAGTCCAGTGATTGCTTTCCACTGACTCTTTCTTGTTGGGAAGTGTTTAGAGAGGCCATCATGGTATGGTGGGAAGATACGTCTGTTATTGATGGACCGTGTATTCATCCCCTAGGGCTGCTGTAACACATTTAAACAAACTCAGTGGCTTCAAAAAAAAAAAAAAAAAAACCCAGAAATTTATTCTCACACAGTTCTGAAGGCTAGAAGCGTAAAATCAAGATGTTGCAAGGTCATGCTCTCTCTGAAGGCTCCAGGGGAAGACAATTCTACTTTACCACTTCCTAGCTGCTGGTGGTTGCCAGCAATCCTAGGTGGTCCTTATTTTATAGATACTTCATTCCAATCTCTGCCTTCCTCTTCACATAGCCTTCTTCTCTGTGTCTGCATGCAAATTTTCCTCTCTTTTCTCTTATGAAGCTATCAGTCACTGGATTTAGGGTTCACGCTTATGTGGTATGACCTCTTTTTAACTTGACTATATCTGCAAAGACCCCATTCTAAATAAGGTTGCATTCACAGACACCAGGGATTAGCTCCTGAATATGTGTTTTGGGGGCACACAATTCAACCTGCAACGGATTGCAATAGAAGGGAGGCCTAAACTAGATACCTGAGGATATCAAGTCTTCCTTCCACTTCTGCTTTTGTTAACTTCTGAAATATTGCACTACTCATTTCACCTCTTTGCACTTCATATGCTTCGTTTAAAAAGAAAGAAAAAAGACATGATCATTTCTAAGGTTCTTTGTAAATCTAGATTACAAAACACTATGATATCATGTCCTGCTGACTCAGCCATCTCTATCTGCAGTCTAGCTTGAGTGTTCCTCCTGGATAGTTCCATAGCATCCTGGCCGTGTTGATATCACAGCATCTAACACAGTGTATTACTACAATGACTAAATTGTAGTATGCAAACTTTCTTTTGCAAGAAAACCCTGATGTTATTTTATTCTAGTTCACTGATGTTGCCTTTTATTTTAGATCAAATTCATTCTTTCATTTTGTATACGGAAAATATATCTGAAATTACTTGAATTCAGTAAATGCACTTTGTTCACCCTGCTTCTCATTGTTTCATGTCTATCAGTTATCTTCCTGTGCCAGTTTTAACCCCCGAGGTTAGTATTCTGATTCTGACTGCTCAAGTGAAGAGAATATCTAATCTAAACAGTCAACTCTCATCACACTTTGTTCTTTTATTTTGACAAGTATGGTTTAGTTTTTATTTATAAAAATGCCTCCCAGTAACCAGTAAAAGCGCTGCAATATATCCTATGAAAACAACAGCATCTGAGTAATATGAGCCAACACAATTTCCTGAAAATAATCTAGTGTACGTATTGGTCAGGAAGATAAATGTGGTTTGCATCGATATGCAAAATTACATTGCATATTTAAATTAGTCATGCAAATGACCCTCTACTGTGTTCCTGAGAGAAATAAAGAAAATAATTACAAACGGTGGTTAGTGCTAAACAGGAAATATACAAAAGGATAAAGCAGAAATTAGGGATGGGGGAACACCAAGAGCAAGTAGTCAGGAAAGGTCTTGCTGAAGAGGTGACACTAAAGCTAAAACATGAAAGATGAGCAGGACCCAGCCATGTGCAAAGTGCAAGTTTGTGTGTGTGTGTGTCTATGAGTGGGGTGTGTGTGTCTGTGGTGTGTGTATGTGTATGTGTAGGGTGTGTGTGTGAAGTGTGGGTGTGTGTATAGTGTGTGTGTATGCGTGGTGTGTGTGTACATGCGGGGTGTGTGTTTGTGGCATGTGTATGTGTCGTGTGTGTGTGTGTGTGTGTGGTTTGTGTGTATGTGTGGGGTATGTGTGTCTGTGGCATGCGTATGTGTCGTGTGTGTGTGTGTGTGGTATGTGTGTATGTGTGGGGTGTGTGTGTCTGTGGCATGTGTGTGTATGTGTGGTTTGTGTATGTGTGTGTGTCTGTGGTGTGTGTATGTGTGGTGTGTGTACGTGTATGTGTATGTGTGGGGTGTGTGTGAAGTGTGTGTGTGTATGTAGTGTGTTTTGTATGTGTGGTGTGTGTGTGTATGTGTGGGGGGTGTGTGTCTGTGGCATGTGTATGTGTCGTGTGTGTGTGTGTGTGGTATGTGTGTATGTGTGGGGTGTGTGTGTCTGTGGCATGTGTGTGTATGTGTGGTTTGTGTATGTGTGTGTGTCTGTGGTGTGTGTATGTGTGGTGTGTGTGTGTATGTGTGGGGTATGTGTGGTGTGTGTATGTGTGGTTTGTGTATGTGTATGTGTGGGGTGTGTGTATGAAGTGTGTGTGTGTATGTAGTGTGTTTTGTATGTGTGGTGTGTGTATATGTGTGGGTGTGTGTGTCTGTGGCATGTGTGTGTATGTGTCATGTGTGTATGTGTATGTGTGGTGTGTGTGTGTGTATGTGTGGGGGATGTGTGTGTGTTGCGTGTATGTGTGGTTTGTGTATGTGTATGTGTGTGGGGGGGGTGTGTGTGTGTGTTGGAAGAGTTTTCCAAGGAATATGAACACTACATGCAAAGACCCTGTATGAGGAAAAGGCTTGGTGAAACGATAATGTGGTCAGGCTGAATAATAAAAATAGTTGTACACAATGAGGTTATGTAAGGTTTTGCCATAAGCCAGGGCTAGGTCATGCAGGATTTATTATGTCATGTAATAAATTTGGATTTTCTTCCAACTATTCTGGGAGGCCACTGAAGGATTCTGAGATGAGATATGATGTGATTTGATTCAAAAAATAACTTTGGCCATTTTTTTGAGAAATGATGCTGAGTTGAGCTGGATCAAGGACATTACGTGGAAGGCTGTTGCAGTAGCTAGATTGAAAGATGCCATGAATCCTCAAAATTTGTAGATACTTGTACTTTTAAATGAAAGTATAGCTAGTTGTTTAGACAGGAACGTGTTTGAAAGTTTGTATAAGAATACACATACTACTAAGTCTCCTTTCTCACTGATCTCAGATTAATAATTGAGATCCCTTCACTGTCACAGAATATTAGAGATCTATTCTCTACCAAGGTTTGTTAACCTGAGAGATTCTATCTAACCCAAGGGCCCAAATAAAGGGGATGAAATTACACTCATAAGAAGAGGATTAAGGTAAATGTCTACATACAAAATAGTGAGAATCTTAAGATTTTTCTACTCATCATCAAGAACATGGAAGCCAGGCTTACACTGCCTGGGAAATACATTGGAAAATTCTTCTGGGACTTCCAATCACTTGATAAGAAAAGACCTTGATAAGAAAAGCCACTAATAATTGCAGAATTCCAAGAGAGTCCGGCCAAATCATTTTTTTTTATCCAGAACCTGCACTTTCCTAATGGCTTTTCAGTGCATGACTTTTAAATGTGACAAACATCGAGTGGTTACCAGATATTTGCAGAAGGTCTCAAACAGTAAGTATTTAAAATACAGTAGAAATCATGCAAAAAAGCATTAGAAAATCATATGGACATGACAGAAAAATGACATATTCATTAAACAGAAATGGGTTGCTCTACAAAATGCAAACATTCAGAGATTTTAAAAAGTCCTTGCAAAATAAAAATCACAGAGCAGATATGAAAATTCAGTAGAAAAGTGGTAGTGGCAATAGAATTTAATAAAAGCCATAAAAGAAAAGAAATAAAATCATGATAATTTGAAAAATATGATTAATCTTCTCTGTTCAGCATCTCAGTATGTGAAAAATTACTGTATCAGAAGGAATTAAAATAAATGAAAAGAGAAAACAATTCAAGAAAACTTCCCACAACTAAAGCTCATGATTTTTCAAACTTAGTGGACTGTTCAGTAGAGTTACTATCTGCCCTGGTTTGCCTGGGACTGGGGTTAAGTATTCTCGGGATGAAGGACTTTCAGTTTTAAAATTACAAGGGGCCCAGGAATGCTGGAAAGGGTTGGTTACCCTACTCACCAAATGCCAATATGGTGAATAAAACACCCATCCCAATGATACACCATCATGGGACCTAGGGGACAAGATGAGAATCTTATACAATTTCAGAGATGACTGAAATGGCTTATATACAAAGGAATCTGAAAAGGTATCAAACTGCTCAATAGTAACACTGGAAGCTGGAAGACAATGGGGCAAGGCTATCAAAACTCTAAGAATAAATACTTTCTAATCCAGAATTGTATAACTAAAAATTCTTTCAGATATGAAAGTTCTAGGAAATTTTTCTCATTTATGCCCTTTTCCAGAAATCTACAGGAGCATATACTCCACTAAGATGGAGAAGTCAGTCAAGAAAGTAAAAATTATGGGATCTAGGAAACTGAAAATCTCACATGTGGAAGAAAGAAAAAGAATTTCCATGGTGATGGGAAAAGAGATATCCCAAGATAAAGTCCTTTCAACAGCCGTATAGAATGAAACAACGGATCTCCAAAAAGGATATTACCAGAAGAAAATGCTTAAAATTAGTGAGATAAAATTTTACTCATGATAGTACACTAGGGATGGTTCCAGAGAGAAAAATAAATAAATAAAAGAAAGTTTGGAAAAATAACAAAAAAATACAGCGCATGAATTACTTATGAGTGTTTACCTAATCACAATAATAGAAATACACTATAGCGTTCTACTAAAAATTATGATACAACCTCAACAACAGGAAGGAAAAAAAGATAATCGATGTGTGAAATTGTGTGGGGACAATGTAAAACACATGGTAGTCTCAGCTCCTTTAATAGGAAATCAGTAGATTTCCCTAAAACTGAAATAGTCATGCAAAAGTGTAAGATACAGTATTTATAAATTAAGAGGCAAATATCAGGGTGTGGCAGCAGGGAGAGCAATCTGAAAGAGGTGCAAGCTGTTATTTTCAGAAAAATGAGAACTAAGGGTGAGGAAAGACAATTTTAGGAGACTACTATATATGTAAACCTTATAAAATCATTTGACGTGTGTCACTATTGTTGTTGTGACAATAATAATACAGAACTATCTGTGAGTGGGAAAGATAATAAAAAAAATAAGTGGTGGTATGTGAGCCTGCTGAGATGTTGAATAAGATGAGGACAGCAAGCTGTTCATTGAATTTGGCAACATGTTTTCATGGAGACCTAAACAAGACACTAGTCAGTCATTGGACAGGGGCAGGCAGAAGCCACACTGTCGCGTAATTATGAGTGATTGTAAAAGGAGGTAAATCAGACTTGATTTATATTCAAAGACTGGAACTGAATAGTCATTCTAGATCCAAGGAGCCTTAGTAGCAAGAGTATGAACATCTATTCTGTCATTATTGGTTCAATCAAGCTTCAGGGAGGAAATGATGATATCTTGAAAAGGAAAAGTTAAGAAATGTTTTTGAAGGGGCCGTTTACACAAAGTTAAGAAAATTGGCATAGGATAGTGAACACATCCCAGGGTTAGAAAGAGAGGAAGCCATGGCCAGGCTTAGGCCTAAAAAGGGAAGGGTGTGGCTGCTGAAGTCCTGGAAGTCCTGGGGCTAGAATAGTGTGCTACCCATCTGGTGTTATGGCCCTTGTAGTAATTGCTGCTTTATTTCTCCTCATTTCTTCCCATCTCCTACCAGCACCTGCCATGATAAACTCAATTAGTAGCCAAGAGGCAAGGCAGCCTGTATGATACAAGCCAAAATTATTTGTCTTTTAAGTATTTTCAAATCTAGTTGACTTTCTTACCATGTACTTTATAATGTCTATGTAATTATATTTTGGTTTACTAATTCTTTGGCTTTATAATGTCTATGTAATTATAGTTTTGGTTTCTTATAATGCCTATGTAATTATGTTTTTGGTTTACTAATTATTTGGCTCACTCATGATTCATGGGGAATTCTGGCTTATGTTCGCTTTATGATTGATTATTTTGCTTCATGTCCTGTAAACAACTGCCTGATTTTTTCACTATTTCCAAATTCTGCTTTTTAAGTTGAAGAATCTCTTCGAACCAGATCTTCCCTGTTTTGACAGAGCTTTATTCTCCAGACCACCTCATAAGCCATTGACCAAGCCCTAAATGTCCTATCTTCAGTCCACTTACCTCTGGCCAGAGAGGATGTGCCATTTCTAAAAGTATGGCAGTTTACATCTGTCCTGCAAAAGGGCCAGAGGTTAGAAAGATTGCCTTAGGAAGAGAAGAGTGTAAGAAGATTCAGAGTTAGCATTTATAAAGCTAAATTGACAGGTGTAAAGCACTTTTATATGCATTAACACTTGTATATGAAAGAAACAACAGGAAAATATACATGTTAAATGACTTGTCTAAAGTTTCCCAGCAGAACTATAGCTGAACCAGACAACATAGAAAACCAAGTACTTATAGTGATAGACCCTAGAAGATTAAATTTGAAAAATATAATGTTATATGATAAGAAGACAGAGCAATATATAAAGAGATTTGATAGAAATATGGACCCCGCAAATTATAATCTGAGGTGAGAAGAAATGGAACCTACTACAAGTGCCCAGAAGAAGAGAGGAAGAAATGTGGTTAGAAATATAAAATATTAACAAATTGGGAAATTTAACATTTGCAATGGTATAAAGTGAAATTTTAAAACAACACAAATCTTTCCTTCTTCTTTCCTCTGTCTTTGCTAGGAGAAAATAGAGCAGGTGGAGACTTACAGGATTGGAACTTGAGGCCCTATGTGTCTCCTGAAAAAGGCACTATGTGATAAGATTGAGAGCTTAAAATGTGAGAAGAACCTACTGGAGCATGGAGGGTGGGCAGAGAAGACAGTAGGGGAGAAATAATGCTCAGGGCATTGTAGATTTGAAAACTATGCAGATGATGTGTACCGTAAGGAATATTTTTAGAAATTTCTATGTACGTTCTGTACACAGATCTGTGTCCCCTCCTTGGATGTAAAAGACAAATAACTAAGCACAGTCACATGAGATGTTTCAATAGATCTTTCGACTAATCTATTGCTAGATCTTTTGACTAATCTACAGCAATCTGCTGTAAGCTTATAAGTAGCATACCTTGTAGGAATCCCTCATCTTGAGTCATTGTCCGACTCGAAAAAATGGCCCAGTTGGCCCTCTCCATCTCGTCCCATTCATTTCATATAATTAAGCCATTTGCCACTTAAAAGGGTAGACCGAAGGTTAATTATCTTGAAATATCTATCAAGAGAATGAATTTTAATATTTTTAGGCCAGTAGTTAGGCTCCAGTTGGGCTGGAAATAGAAAAGAATACCTGTCATCGGGGTTTAGAAAGTATTGTTACTAATGTGCATGTATGACCTGATCATAAATATATTTAGTCCAGAATCAAAAATGGTGGAGAGGTCAAAGAAAAAAACCTTCTAACAATCCATCTATGATTACATATTGGAGTCCATTATTTCCTTTATATCCCAATTGTTCCCTTCCAGGCATTTTTAGAATCTAAATCTTAATTAAGAAATACTGAATTGTGTCAATAATGGGAACCACTTTCTTTCTCTTTTGTTCCAAATGATTTTTGTGAATCAGGTTTAAAGCATTAAAGAAAAGAGTAATGTAGCATCTTTTAGTTATTTGACATGCAAATGATGAAAAGCCAAAAGAAATTCAATATAATACAAAATGAGTACCTCTAACCGGTCATTTAAGACAAGATTCATCACTTAATTTGAACTGAAGTTTCTCATCTATTAATAAAACAGATATAACATTCTTTGTATTCTTAGGTTCTATTAGGCACAGGGAATTTCTATTCGGCACAGGGAATTGGTTCCATTTAGGTGCAAGGAATTTCTGAAATGTATTTCATTGAAGAAAGCAAGGAAAATGATGACAATTTACACATGTAGATTCCTATAAACACCCAGCTCCCTGGTGAGCCCTTAACATAAAAGGATTCAAGTGGTCCATATTTAGTTGCCTACTGGTATTTGGCCTAAGACCTGGATATTAAGATAGAAAAGGCCTTTTTTTTTTTACAGTCTCACCAGCATCTCTTATTTTCTGTAATAATAGCCATTCTGACTGATGTTAGATGGTATCTCATTGTGGTTTTGATTTGAATTCCTCTATTGATCAGTGATATTGGGCTTTTTTAAATATGATTTTTTGCCATATGTATGGCTTCATTTGAAGTGTCCATTCATGTCCTTTGGCTGCTATGGAGCTGTTTGTTTTCATCTTGTAAATTTATTTATGTTTCTTATAGATGCCGGATATTAGACCTTTGTTGGATGCATAGCTTGCAAATATTTTCTCCCGTTCTGCATGTTGTCTGTTTACTCTTTCAATACTTTCTTTTGCTGTGCAGAAGCTCCTTAGTTTAATTGGGTCCCATTTGTCAATTTTTGCTTTTGCTGCAGTTGCTTTTGGTGTCTTCTTCATGGAGGAGGGAGAGGATCAGGAAAAAATAACTAACGGATACTAGGCTTAATACCTGGGTGAGGAAATAAGCTGTACAACAAACCCCATAACACAAGTTTACCATGTAAAAAACCTGCATTTGTGACCCTGAACTAAAGATAAAAGTTTAGAAGAAAATCTTAAGGAAATCCAAATAAAGTATGGACTCTTCTTTAAAAAAAAATAAGTAAATAAATTATGAAGTATTGATTTAAAAAAAAAAAAAAGACAGGAAAGGCCATTTCTCAAAATAGCATTTCCTGGTGCTTTACTGTTTTTTCACATGGAGTTACATATTTTGATTTCTTATTTGTAAACGTAACTGATTCCAAAAATCAAAATAAGAATAGGAATCATGAGCTGTGTGGTGAGATGGACACTACCAAAAAAAATGGCAACGAATGATGAAGATATTTGGCCTGCCATGAGGCCTTCAACTGTCATGTGATTTACAAGTTGTTCTCAACTGCCAAAGATGTAGAAAAATGTCTTTTTCTTCTCATGAAATGGAAGGTTTGCTGCCAGTAGTTTCTCTCAGAGCACATCTATCCTACGATTCTGAGAAGTATTTTTTGTTTATTTGTTCTATTCTCCCCTCTGGGATCTTATATCATAAGAGGAAAAGCAGGCCTGATGGAAAACAAAAGCAGACGTTTTATGGAGTGTAATTGATGAAAGAATGAAATGCATTAACTAATTGAGAACAGAATATTGGAGCTTGAGATCCCATTAGAAATCTCTTCTACTTCCTAGATCTTTTTAAAGATTTCCAAAATACTTTTGGTTGGCCCCCTCACTGCTTTCCATCTGCTGTGTTTTTCTTTTCTTTTTTTTTTTTCTCTAGCTTCCCATTTAACCTGAAACAATGAATTTGCTCATAAAACCAGGCAGATTTTTTTTTTTCAGATACCTTAGGAAGAAAAAAAAGAGAATGAATTTCTAATTAGGTAATCATTCATCACCTCATGTAACTAAGGATTTATCATTAACTACTTCCAATACCCGGTAGCATGAAAAACGGAAAAGAATGCAACAACATTGGGTTTCACTGCAGGAGAAATGTTCGCCCTGAAGAAACATTACGGACCTCAGTCTTTCTTGAAATGATCAGTCATTGTGCTTTGGCTGAGGTCAGGATTATGGACATTAACCCAGAACTACGTAGTTTGCAAAATACTTTCCCATGCTTTGTTGTATTCATTCCTCATGTAGGCCCTACAAAATCAATGATATTCATCCATTTTGCCAATTGAAAAAATGATGGCTGGAAGATTTATGAGAATTGTCCATGGTTATCTACTGGAGAGGACACACGCCTAGCAACGTTCTTTTTACCACACAGGCGGTGGACACTCTCTCTTAGACTTTGGAGAGGACAATGGTTTACTTCTTCTTAGAGTTTAAAAGCAAGTGCCTAGGGTAAACTGCACTAGGTTCCTTTCCTAGAAGGAACTATGAAGTGTATCTTTTATTAGGTGATATTACAATCTTATCTCTGCTCTGTTTCCACAAGATGATGTCAATTCCTAGGAGCCCCATCTCTGGGCTGGAAGTTTTGAGCAGGAGACTTGACACCCGTTGGGGGTAGAGGAGGTTGGTTTGGTTTGCTTTGTCAAAATTTTCCAACCAGATGCAAAAAGACTATTTTTCAACATACACACACACACACACACACACACACACACACACACACACTGGAGTGCAGTGTTGTGTCCTAGCTCACAGCAGTCACGAGCTTCCTGGGCACGAGCAATCTTCCAACCTCAACCACTTGAGTAGCTGGGACTACGGGTGTGCACCACTGTGACCAGATAATTTTTTTTTTTTTTTTGTAGTGATGGGAGTCTACCTACAATGCTCAGGCTGGTCTTGAACTTCTGGCTGTAAACAATCTTCTTGCCTCAGCTTCCCAAAGTGCTGAGATTTCAGGCATGAGGCACGATGACCAGCCTAGCTAATAATTTTAAAGTTAGTGGGAGATTGGATGTGAAATCTTCACCACATTCCAAGTGTTAAGTCTAAATAAGCAAGGGCATTACAGAGAGAAGACTAAGTCTAATTAGAACTCTACTGTGAAACTGTGAATACATTGATTTTACTCATAAGACTTAGTTTTTCTGTACCTCATCTTCACTTAGAAAGCATGGAAATACAAACTCCATGAATATCAGTTCTTGTCTTAAAACACAACCCACGTATTTTCCTCCTCCCAAAAAACATTTTCTAAGTACATAGTAATGGCCACTCCTACCTTTGTATCACCAATATTTGCATATGGATCATACATTTGTAAGAGCTAATATTTATCAGGATAGATAGCATGACTATTATTCTCTCTATGGAAACTGAGATTCAGAAAACTCAAGTGACACTCAATGTCACGCAGCTCATGTTTGGATGGGTAAATACTTAAATTTAACATTGGCTGATTCAAAGCTCCTTCTCCCTCTTTTTTTTTTTTTTTTGATTTTTGTTTTTGTTTTTGTTTTTGAGATAGAGTTTTGCTCTTGTTGCCCAGGCTGGAGTGCAATGGCATGACCTCAACTCACTGCAACCTCTGCCTCCCGGGTTCAATCGATTCTTCTAGCTCCAGAGTGGTTGGAATTACAGGTGCCGGCCACCACACCTGGCTAATTTTTCTATTTTTAGTAGAGACGGGGTTTTACCGTGTTGGCCAGCCTGGTCTCAAACTCCAAACCTCAAATGATCCACCAGCCTCGGTCTCTCAAAATGCTGGGATTACAGGCATGAGTCACCACGCCCAGCCCAAAGCCCCTTCTCTTAATAGCATGCACTATATACATGTCTACACTAAATTTTTCTATATATTTTTCTTAACAGCATTTATCAGCCTAAAATTCTAACTCACTACTTGCTATAGGCTATACTTTTTAAAAAGTTATATTAATAAATATGCTACTTCAAACCTGTAGAAAAATTATACAATAGATCTGAAAGTATGTAACAAAAGCACTTAATAAACATACTTATTAAAGTAGACTTGAAAGTATTTACCAGAAGCATGACATAAATGGAGAATTTTATTGAGCAGCAGGAAAGAGCTGTAGTATCGAAGGAAATGAATGGGTTTTCTCTTTTATTTTGCAGTAGCAGCACTGCAGAGAGGATAGAATCCTGAAGCCCTACCTATTTTCACCTACACGGACAGCCAATCTTCAATTCAGGAATTAATTGCGTGTGACTGATTACTCACATGCACTGTATCATTTAACCTCAGGCAAATCATTTAATCTTTCTACACTTCACTTGCCTTATCTTTGAAAAGAAACTGTGAGCTGGATCTTTGTTGAGGTAGTGGTTCTCAAACATAGATGCATGGGAGAATGATCTTACAGGTAAAAACCAAAAACAAAAACAAAAACAAAAAACAAAAAAACCACAAACCCTAGTGCCTAGGTAAAACCCTGTAAGAAGTAAATTAGAATTTCTGGGGCGTGGAATCCAATCATCAATAATTCTTGAAACTCCCCAGGTGACTTCAGTATGCAGTCAAGTTTGAAAACCAGTATTCTAACATCCCTTTAAATCTAAAGATTTAGATTTAAAGTTCAGATGGGGAAAATCCAACAGAATACCATGGAGTAACTACTGAACTTGTTTTGGTAATCATGGTAATGAAAATATGTTTGATGTAAATGGAAGGAACGTGCATGAACATTTCTCCATTCTTATTTTGTAATAAAAGTTTTGAGGAAGTAAGCATGTTGGGTGGCTGAACACCATGAGATTAAATTCAGACAGGGTTGCCCAATGGCGAGAGGGCAGAAATAGATTTGAATTTTGATTTTGCTGCTTACTGACTTTGTTTTCTTAGGCAAGCCACCTAAATCAAAGGAGTTCAAAGAAAGAAAAATAAAAAAGAAAATTAGAGTGCTTCTAGGGTATGAGTGCTGCCTATGATAGACTTACATGCTATGGAAGACCTTTGTAGAGAAAACCTACTCAGGGAAGGGTTCGAGGTTGGGGAGAAATGGCATTTAGCAAAAAGTAAATAGCATTTACTAACCCAGGACAAAATTGGTGAAACGGTGACCTTGACGACTTAATGGATATCCCAACTTAGACGTGACCAAGTGTTTAACATGTTTACAGAACTGCAAGTCCTTAGGTAGGAATGGAATTTAGAGTGTTTTGAAGTTGGGGACAGAGAACAATTTCCAGTAGAAAGAACTGAAGTTGGTGAGGTGAGCAAGAATTGCATCAGGCCAGGAGCGGTGGCTCACGCCAGTAATCCCAGCACTTTGGGAGGTCAAGGAGGGTGGATCCCAAGGTCAGGAGTTTGAGACCAGACTGGCCAACATGGTGAACCCAGTCTCTACTAAAAAAAAAAAAAAAAAAAAAAAAAAAAATTAGCTGGGCTTGGTGGCATGCACCTATAGTCCCAGTTACTCAGGAGGCTGATGCAGGAGAATTGCTTAAACCCAGGAGGCGGAGACTGTGGTAACCCAAGGTCGTGCCACTGCACTCCAGCCTGAGCAACAAAGCGAGACTCCATCTCAAAAAAAAAAAAAAAAAAAAGAATTGGATCATGAAGAACATTGCATGCCACATTAACCAGTTTTGAATTGATTGTGAGGCTAATAAAGAAGCTCTGAAAATTTCCAAGTAAAATAATGGCCTAATAAGGTGTACATTTTCAGGCTAATTTTTGTGATCTTAGTGTAGGAAATGGACCGAAGGTAAGAAAGAGTAAAAGAAGAGCAAGCTGTGCAGGCATCCAGGAAAGACGTGATGGTGGTCTAGAGCAAGTCAGTGGAAATAGATTTCTGCAATGTTTAGAATGGAATCAATAGGTTTTTATGATTCATTGGCAAAAGGACCTGATGGAGAAAGAAGTCAAAATGGAGGAATTAAATTGATGACAGTAGTGATAAGAATACTGGAAGAGAAAATAGTATGAGGATAAATATGACTAATTAAGCTTTGTAGATGTTAAATCTTTGAGCTACTCAACCAGACATGTCTGAAGCTCAGCTGATGCTTATTTGGGAGTCATTAGCATTTTTATGAAATTTGAATTTCCTTCTACTCCTTCACGCAACCCTGAGACGTGGATTTCTGGTACATTTGTATAGACTTCCTTTATCTTGCTCAGAGACACAAGGTCTGATAACTCTGAAAGGCATGCCAAATACTAACAGCAAAATTTCACAGTTTGAATATCATATGAGTTACCTTGAAAGGTAAGAAGAACAAGATCCACTAAGTTGAGAAGAATTCAGATTCTTGCTGACATAACTGTCATTTCAGTTCCTCATATCAAGTGTTCAGATATGCTTTTATGATCCACAATTTAGCAGTGGAAACTTCCTCCATTAATTATTCTCCTTCTCCTCTTCTCTTCTCTTCTCTTCTCTTCTCTTCTCTTCTCTTCTCTTCTCTTCTCTTCTCCTCTCCTCTTTCTCTTTCTCTCTCTCTCTCTCCCTCCTTCCTCTCTCCAGATACCACATAATCTATAGCTACTGCCATGTATCTCATTCATTTTTATTGAACTTCTCTGAATAGTTGCCTGCACACAGAATTTCTCTTTCCTTACATTTCGACAATCCATATCTTGCAAGCTGGCCCTTGTCTTTGTACTGAGACTCTTATTGAGATAAATTGGCACAACCTCTGAATTCTCAAGGCCGTTAGGCTCAATATCTTATCATTTTCCTGGACCTTTATTCACCAGTGCTCACCATTACCCCTCTGCCATAACTCCTCTTAGATCTTACAATGCTTCTCTGACTCCTGGTTATTTCTGAGCATCTCTTCCTTTTCTTATTTAGACAGGTATTCCACTCTGTTCTGTTATCAGCCTGGTACTTTCCTTCTCCTCTGGGGTTCTAATCCTCTTACACTGTGTCAAATATTAATGATAATGCAATCAAATCCCCAATCTATATAACCCACTGAGGCACCTGTTCTGGGTTTTAGACGCCTATCATGCTACATGTAAGACATGTGTTTGTGTAAGAAGACAGTCACACATCTTCACATACTTTAACTTTTTTTTTTTTTACTAAATGTGATGAGTTTGTTGTTTCATTGAATGTTCTGCATTCTATCTCATTAACTGAGCTGTGTTATTCAACTCTTTTTTTTTTCAAATTTATTTTAGATTCGGGGGTACATGTGCAAGTTTGTCACCTGAGTATATTGCATAGTGCTGAGGTTAGGGGTACTGATGATCCTGTCACCAAAGTACTAAGCACAGTACCCAACAGTTAGTTTTTCAACCTTTGCCCTTCCTGCACTCTTCCCTCTATTAGTCTCCAGTTTCTATTTTTGCCATCTTTATGTCCATGAGTACCGATGTTTAGCTCCCACTTATAAGTGAGAACATGCAGTATTTGGTTTCCTGTGCCTACATTAATTAATTTAGGATAATGTCCTCCAGTTATATCTATGTTGCTGCAAAGAACATGATTTTGTTCTTTTTCATGGCTGTGTATTATTCCATGGTGTATCTGTACCACATTTTCTTTATCAATCCACCATTGATGGGCACCTAGGTTAATTCCATGTATTTACTATTGTCAATAGTGCTGTGATAAACATAAGAATGCGTGAGTCTTTTTGGTAACTCTTTTTTGTTTTTGTTTTTGAGGTAGAGTCATGCTATGCTGCCCAGGCTGGAGTGCAGTAGTGTGATCTCGGCTTACTTCAACCTCCACCTCCCGGGTTCAAGCAATTCTCCTGCCTTAGCCTCCTGAGTAACTGGGACTATAGGTATGCATCACGATGCCTGGCTATTTTTTTTTTTTTTTTTGCTTTTTTTTTTGGTATTTTTAGTACAGATGTCATTTCACTATGTTGACCAGGCTGGTCTTGAACTCCTGACCTCATGATTACCCCGCCTCAGCCTCCCAAAGTGCTGGGATTACAGGCGTGAGCTACCGTGCCTGACTCTTGATGATCTATTTTAGCTGTTGTTCCTGATATCAAGAAATCTTTTCAAAGAAAATGAAAGAAACATTAAGGAGAACTTCTCCCCTTCCTCGTCTATGACCCACTAGCTTCTTTCATATATCAAAGTTGCTTGAAGCTGAGGTCTTTTTGCAAATCTTTAAAATCACCATCTCTTTAGTCTGTAATGAACCTCTGAGCTCCCTTTGTGACTATGACCTATTGATGACTTTCTTCATTTTTTAAGATAGTGACGTTAGAACCCATATTGGTAGACTGGGTCACATGGTGTGAGGTAAAAAATTTGTGCATTTGAAAACAATAAAATTTAAGTTTTTTTTTTTTTTTTTTTTTTTTTTTGATGGAGTCTCGCTCTGTTCCCCAGGCTGGAGTACAGTGGCATGATCCTGGCTCACTGCAAGCTCAACCTCCCAGGTTCATGGCATTCTCCTGCCTCAGCCTCCAGAGTAGCTGGGACGACAGGTGCCCACTACCACGCCTGGCTAATTTTTTGTATTTTTAGTAGAGACGGGGTTTCAACGTGTTAGCCAGGATGGTCTTGATCTTCTGACCTCGCGATCCGTCCGCTTTGGCCTCCCAAAGTGCTGGGATTACAGGCGTGAGCCACGGCGCCCTGTCTAATAAAATTTAAGTTGTAATTTGGCTTTGCCATGAGCAGCAACTTGACATTGGAAAACTGCTTTTCTTCTCTAAGTCTCACTTTCCTCTTCTGTAAATTAAGGATATAAATATTGCCCTTGTGAGAATGTTGTAAAGAACACGTGAGATATGTTTGTGAAATGGTAAACAGAGTGCTTGGATCCATAAATAATAATTGTTGAGATTTACTTTTGTTTTTTGCTTTCTATTTCTGTTATTATTGCATTTTAGGTCCCTGTTCTACTTAGTAAAATTAAATCTTTACTAACTGGTTATACTCTAAAATTGTCCTTGTTAACAACTGGTGTGTGTGTGTGTGTGTGTGTGTGTGTGTGTGTGTGTGTGTGTAGTGGTTGCATTGGGGAATACAATGGTAAAAAAGTGGCCTCTACCTGTGCGATGTATAAAAGTTAATGCTGAGACAGGGACTAAGCATGGCCTTCTCCACTGCTTATTCTCACAATGAGCAGATACCTGCATTGAAATAGCCTTGTCATCATGTTTTCACAATGACAAATACCCAAGAAAATGGGACAAATGGAGGGGCATTAATGGGAAACATTGATACCTGTTGATATGTTGTAGACATTTAAACTTTGAGTCTAATGGTTTGCATCTTGCCTCGCTTTGGCTTTACGCAGGTGGTGAATGCTGAAAAGTCTCCCATTCTTTCTACACCAGGTCCTGTGCTGTTGCGCCATCAACTAACAAAGTACAGACGGATCATTACAGGAAAAAGAGCAGGACTGCAAACAGAAAAGTTATCTTTCCCCGAGACCTAGTATTACTTTTCAGATAGAATACAAACTATTTAAGTTATAAATTTCAACAATGATAACTCAGAGGCTATGTTTTCTGGATGACACTAGACTAGAGACTTGAAGAAGTAAAATGATTTGGGATCTTTTCTGCTCTATAAGCTCTCTTCTCATCATAGCATACGACAATCAAAATAAACTTTTTTGTCATACCCAACTAATCCCCAGAGCATGACAGCAAAACTGAACTTCAGTTACCCTGAATCACCGCATAGGAGAATGAAGCTCTCAAGACAATCTCATTATTCCATTGGATCACTCTTTGTTTCCAAGTTTTACTAGAAATAATTTTTTATTATTGACTACTAAGATACTGAAATAAGTCAAATATATGAAAATAAATTAATTATCTCCCCAGACATATTAAACTCAGGAGTGAACATTGTTTGTAGTTAAACTCTCTCACCGTGACATATGTAAAAGCATCCCCAGCCATCTGACTTATCTTTCCTGTCCTCTCTGCCTGTTGTCTGTCTTCTTTGACACAGTTCTCTTGACTACTGAAGTTGTGACTTCATTTCTCATCTTCTATTCTGTTTTCTGTTCGCTTCATTTAATAACTTACTTGCTATACTTGGTTAGTCTTTTGTGTGGAAGATAATGTGGAGAGTAGAGTTATGACATTTGGACAACACTAGTGGTTTATACGTGAAAGGACTGTAATAACTGCATAGTTGTTTTTGTTTTTGAGCATAAGCTTTGATTTTGAACTAATCAAGTATAAATCTCAACTCTACCATTTAATCAAACCAGCTGACTAGTAAGTTTCAGGAATAGCATTGAGTCAGTAGCCAGATTATCCGAGTTCTACTCAGAAATTTACCACTTAAACATTTGTGGCCTTAGGCAAACTATTTATACTATTTATCTGTAAAACAGGAGTAAAAATATTCATTTTTTGAGGAGTCTGAAAAATATAGAAAACAAAGTGCTTTCTTTTTGTCTTCTCCCCCAAAGTAAAGAGATTTATAAGTCCCTATATGGGTTGATGATTTCCCCAACAACTCCCATGTCAACAAGCCAGTAAGAGTTTTCAACTTGGGTGCCAGCAGTAACCAATTCTACCAAGGAAACTCAACATTCCTCTTCCCAAAGTAAACTTATTGCAAAAACCCCGTTCCATCTATAATAGCAACTCAAGGTTAGTAAATGTGATTTACTTCTCTGTCTTCAACACCTATCTTAGTGGCTAACTGGTTATACGAGTTTCACAGATATACCTCAAGGAATGAATAGATAAAAGAACAGATAGCTATCATTATCCTGCTAACTTGGCGGGCACTTTCTCTGGATTTTTATATTAAGAAAGAATTATAATGATCTCTCTCTCTCTCTCTTCCTCTCTCCCCCTTTCCTCCCACTCCGAAAACACATATACTTAACCTTCCTGGGTCTCTAGGCAAACAAGTGAGTTTCTATGGATTAATAACAGAAAATAGTTCTAAACTTCACCCTGCCATGAATTAACTTCAGAAATGTAGCACGGAACTTCATCCGCCTGTATTTTATGGAAGTATAAAAAAGCTGAACTATATCTTCGAGGCTTTTTAAGCTCCCAAATGACGTCACTTAATATTTCTTGGCAAATATTAGAAGTTTATTCTGTAGTTGCAGAACAACTAAGAACAGCTGATCGACTAATCCAGAGGCCAAACTTCTAAACTCAATATGGTAGGTCTTAAACTTCTGAGGTAATGCATCCTGCCCTAGCACTGACTTTTAACAGTCAAGAAAAATAATCAGTTCTTCTCTTGGCAAGTCCTGTGTTCTCTATACAAGTCTAAGCTCTTCCACAAGGAATGGAACTGCTTTCCATGCTTTTCATTGTGATAAGTAGCAGGGGCAGAGGAAATAATGAGTACTTCCTCTAAAAACTTGTCTCTGTTTTTTGTGTGGGTATTGTGGACATTTTTAGCTATCCATTATTCTGGAAGTTGAGTGTCAGACATGAAAAGTTCAAGCTTTTGTGAAAATAATCTGCCCTTCCCCGAGAAATCAATGCATCACTATGCTTTCAATCAGCAGTAAGGAGCCAGTGAGCCTCTTTCTCCTTGGAGCCTACCTTGTGTTATTAAAAAAGTAGTTTGTTAAAAATAAAAATGAAGGCTTAACAATAGAACATGAAATTAAAATTAAACAATTCGTAGATTCCTCCCCTAAACACGAAAATAATGATAATAATAATAATGATAAGCCACAGTAATGCCTTCATGGTTTAGAATAAGGTCTCTCAAAGAGGAAAAAAATATATGCATACTGAAAACATATAGTGATTTATAAAAATTTGTTAATTGTTAAACTATTTCTGACTAAGAAAGGCCACGAAATATCTCTCAATCATGTAATTAAGTTAAATTTTAGCTCGAAGTTTTCATCCCAATTTCTAAGTTTGGAAGGAAAAATTATTTTTAAAATCTGTTCATAGATGTATTCCTTTACAATAGTATTAAGAATGAGAAAAGAAACTTCTTCCCTCATTTCTGATCATTTATTTTCATTGGCTTTGCAATCTATGCATGTCTATGCGGCACTTTGTATTCATAAGACACAGTGCCATTATCCCGTACGATAAACTCATGTGACATAGAAATGTAATTACAATCACACAGACCTTAGAAAGATAGACTTAAGAAAGTAAAATGCTATAATATTGTGAAATAACAGGAATTATTATGGGTGTTCCTAATAATAGAGTTAATACAGCCCTAGTGGAGATTGCACACAGACAATTTCCTTTAAATAGAGATTATTCTAAAACACTTAATTTTTAAAAGGAATTTTTGAAGGTAGATTGTAATCTATTTTTTTCTGAGAAACGGGATAACTATCATCTAAATTTTATTTTGTTGTGTTTTAAATTAGGTACAATACTTATATTGCATTAGAGAATTAACAGATTTAAACAGAAACATCATTTTAAAAATAGAGTTGTAGATTTTTTTTTTTTTTCAAGATGGAGTTTCACTCTTGTTGCCCAGGCTGGAGTGCAATGGTGCAATCTTGGCTCATTGCAACCTCCGCCTCCCAGGTTCAAGCAATTCTCCTGCCTCAGCCTCCCGAGTAGCTAGGATTAAAGGCATGCGCTACCATGCTTGGCTAATTTTTGTATTATTATTATTGTTATTATTATTATTAATTTATTTTTTTTAGTAGAGATGGGGTTTCTCCATGTTGGTCAAGCTGGTCTCAAACTCCCGACCTCAGGTGATCCACCTGCCTCAGCCTCCCAAAGTGCTGGGATTACAGGCTTGAGCCATCGTGCCCGGCAGAGTTGTAGTATTTTTTAAGTAAATAGTGATATATATATAATTATAAGTCTAACGTTCCTTTTAAATAAGATATTTTCCAATGAAAATATTTTCCCACTTTTTGCAAAAGTGAATCATGAATTCCCAGCAATCCGTCTTTCAGTTGTCTGCATCACGGCTATGATTTCTTCTAGATGTAAGGGTTTGCATACATTTTGTTATGTTAGAAAAACATGACCTTTTAATTCAATCATTAGGCAAAGTTGTTTCTTTTTCAATCAGTAAATATTTACTAATTTGCAGAAGAAGAAATATGAGTTAAACGGTTATAAAGAGATTTTGAAAAGATAAGAATAATCATTTTATGTCACCTGGGGCTGTGACCAGTAGAACAAAACCAATAGGAAGAAATGATCTGTGTGTTCTGGAGTGAAGAAAGAATTTTCTTGTTGTTTACTTGTTTTAATTCAATATCCTTTAAGGGTATTTGCAAGTTATAGAGTACCACCTCGATACTCACTTTAGACTTTAGAGTAGGAATACCAAATCACAGAGGTAGGTTAATAATGTTTTAATTTAAAATTTTAAAATATCAGTATTTATCCCTATAGCCAAACCTATGTATCTCTATTGAAAATATTTTAAAATATAAACAGAATTTTCTCAATAGTGGTAATTTACATAAAAAAGATACTTAAAGGGCAGGTGCCAAGTGGGAAATATAGTCTGAGACCTTAGATAATCATTAACTGAATGTACATGAACATGAAACACCTATATGTCCCAGAAGAGCTTCAAAATGCTAAGTGAAACATTGTAACTTGGTTGTATTTTATAACTCTAATATTCAAGTCAATTGCATCTATATAAAATCAATCCGGCCGGGCGCGGTGGCTCACGCCTGTAATCCCAGCACTTTGGGAGGCCGAGGCGGGCGGATCACAAAGTCAGGAGATCGAGACCACGGTGAAACCCCGTCTCTACTAAAAATACAAAAAATTAGCCGGGCGCGGTTGTGGGCGCCTGTAGTCCCAGCTACTCGGGAGGCTGAGGCAGGAGAATGGCGTGAACCCGGGAGGCGGAGCTTGCAGTGAGCCGAGATCAGGCCACTGCACTCCAGCCTGGGCGACAGAGCGAGATTCCGTCTCAAAAAAAAAAAAAAAGAAAAAAAAAAATCAACCTGCACAATATATTCATGTTCTCTCTGCAATTAAAATGATATAATCAAATCTCACCTTCAGCTGCAGTCTTAAGAATTGTTCTTAAGTCACATAAAATGTCTTAATTGAAACTAAACAAAATCTTTCATGCCGCTGATATTTTATTTATATCATATGAATCTGAAGGCAGAAAAAATTAAAAGATTTAGTAGGATAGCTACGTGTTTCCCAGTTGAGTGTCTGTCGTTTTCAGCACAGTATCAATATGTTTTGACCAATTTATATAATTTTATCAGCCATTGTCTGATTCTTCTAATAAAGAGGTTAGAATAAGGCATACACAACTGCTCTTAATCTTTTGAAATGATTTGAAATCCATGTTTAGAAATATAACAAATGAATAGCTCTCTTTTACATCATTATTTTTCGTGAAATCAGAACCTTTTGTATTTGTAGTATAATAAATTAGTTTCAACCAATAATAGTGATGAAAATGACGAAGATTGTGATGAGACTAACATTGTTAGTGATAATGTCTGCTAGTTGATTCCTAAACACTAGAATCATCTTGCAAGGTAGTTATGAATAGGGAAAGTTATGAATGAGGAAACTAGCACTGACAGTAAATGAATTCCCCACGACAGGTGACAGGAGAAAAACAGCTGGCTTCAAAGCCAGACTTTATCCCACAGATCAGTCAGAGAGAACAACATAGGACAGATAGGTAAAGCAGTCAAGAGGAGTAAAAGTAGATTAAGATGAAATAATTGATCTGCTCAATGACATTGTTTGAAAGGGTTGAGCTCAGTAACGAAGTAAAGAATACATCAGTAACACATAAATGCAAAAATCATCACAGTAATTTTGCTTATTTATGAAAAATTGAAACACAATTAGGAAAAATGTTTATAAAAATATTGTTTTACCATCAATGCTTTAAAGGAAACCCTATTTGTGATGATGTCAAACTTTTGGGAACATTTTTCATGTCAGATTATCACTGAAACTATAGGTCTCGATGATTCAAATCTACATATGCTATTCATGTGCTTTGCAATTAGTCATTCTGTAGAATAAGAGATATAAACTTAGAGTCAGGAAACTGCTACTTATTATTGATTCACTGGCTTTTTAAAGACTTGATATATTTACATATGTAATTTAAGGAAAATATTAATCACAAAGGTATGTCATTCTTTGGTGTCATTGAATTAAATACTCATTACATGTCTCCTTATTGTTAGGGAAAGCACATTCACAGTGTCCCTATGTTGAGTGACAGTATGACATCAATGTGGAAAGAAAGTGGTCTGTAGCAGATGCCTATATCTGCTGGGAATCTCTTCTGTCTACAAGCTCTATGATCTTGGGGAAAGTACATCACCACTCTATTCCTTGATCTCTCCTATGAAATGAAAATAATTTATTTCCTCACAGGTTTGACATGAGGATTAAATGAGCAGTATAAGAAAAGTGCTTAGAACAGTGCTTGCCACATGTAACTACATTATTGATATTATTTCTATTACATCTCACGAAGTCCCATGGAGTTTCATACATTTTCCAGAGTTACAAAACCTGGCTAACACTGAGTCAAGTTAGGAATCTCAATCAATATCTTTGACCAGCTTAAAGTGTTTGCAGGATGTTTGATTTACCTAAGAGTGAGTAAGATGTGAAAGCGAGTTGCTGGAATTGGTTGAATGAGAATGTCGGGTGAAGAAGGCAAGAAATGCAACAGAGGAAGAGGAACATGTCATCCAAGAGGGGAAAAGAGAAATACTATTACTATCGGTTGTCTTGGTGGTTCTCATGAAGAGTGAAAGGGGAGTTGCTAACCTGGAGGAAGATCAGAGAAACACACTATACAGCCCTGCAGTCCTTCACCAAGCAAGCCCAGGGATAGAAGCTCTGAACATTAGCATAATTTTGAGGCCTAAAGTATAAGAATTGCTGGAAATGCTGTGGTATTATATTTGCATTAATCAATTTATTTTTATTGAGAAATGTTGATGAAGATGATGGTAATGATGTTGATGATGAAGATGATGGTAATGATGATGATGATACTTAAAATAACAGATACTCAAGGTTAAAAAATAATTTTAGAAGTTCAAACTTACATTAAAGAAAGAGTAAAAGTTATCCTGGGTACTGTCACCTTTGTCCAACATGACTCATGTAACAAGTATTAAGAGTGTAACCACAAAGCTTTGTAGTGGAATAACATAGGCAATTATTTTTACCCAAGCAGATATACTAGCATCGGCTTTTCTCTGCCTCTGTTTCTGATGAGTTGTTCATACAATAGAGGCTAGATAGAATATTCAAGTCAGTATAATACAAACACAACTACCACTACATATAGGCTAGAAGCAGGAACCCCATTACCCACCTAGAGAATACAGAAGGGTTGAGAAAGTGAAGAGAATATTGTCAGGATATTGAAGAAGAGATTTCTTTGGCAATGATGGGCACTCAAGTGAGATAATTGGCTTAGGGTCACCTAGGGTCCTATAAAATTGGTCTTTCCTGAAGTGCAAGGTAACCCAGCAGATAAATACTGCAGGAGTATTTCAGGATGCTCAGGGGCCTGAGAAATGGTAAAATTACACCATCACCCAGGTCCACGGTACTGCATATATCACTATCCCTCATCCCCTGCTGCCCTCCACACTGCAGCCAGAAGTTGTGAAAGGTGTGCAGGGAGAGAGCAGAAGAGCAGCAGGACCTCCCATCCAGCTCCACTGTCGGTCCGAACGGGGTCCGAGCTGGGTAAGAAGGAAGAGTTTAACACTGAGTCAAGCTGGGAATTTCAATCGATAGCTTGACTGATAAAAAGTGATTGTAGAAATGCCTGCATTATCGGCCGGGCGCGGTGGCTCACGTCTGTAATCCCAGCACTTTGGGAGGCCGAGGTGGGCAGATCACGAGGTCAGGAGATCCAGACCATCCTGGCTAACACGATGAAACCCCGTCTCTACTAAAAATACAAAAACTTAGCCGGGCGAGGTGGCGGGAGCCTGTAGTCCCAGCTACTCGGGAGGCTGAGGCAGGAGAATGGCGTGAATCCGGGAGGCGGAGCTTGCAGTGAGCCGAGATCGCGCCACTGCACTCCAGCTACAAGTTTGTGGACTATTTTTAAAATTAGCTGGGAAAGATAACTCTCTCAGAACAAATCTCAAAGGAGAGTAGGAAATATATATATAATAAATCTAGTTTTTTGTTTGTTTTTTTGAGACAGAGTCTCACGCTCTCGGCCAGGCTGGAGTGCAGTGGTGTGATCTCTGTTCACTGCAACCTCCGCCTCCCAGGTTCAAGAGATTCTCCTGCCTCAGCCTCCTGAGTAACTGGGATTATAGGCAGCCACCACCATGCCTAGCTAATTCTTGTATTTTTAATAGAGACGGGGTTTCACCATGTTGGCCAGGATGGTCTCGATCTCTTGATCTCGTGATCTGCCTGCTTCGGCCTCCCAAAGTTCTGGGATTACAGGATCAATTTAGTTTTTTAACACAATGCCTTCACTTCCCAGTACCCCTCTTTTTTTCTTTTACTTTTTTTAAATTTAATTTTTTACAATACATATCTTTTCTGTATCAGCACATGTTCATAACTCTCCTTTTTTTTTTTTTTACCAAATATATAAAATTAACCAATCTATAGATATTTTATTCTTTCTTTTGTTCAAATTTCTTTGAATATTGTATAATCAGTGATTATTTAAACATTGTGATCATCTTCTTGGTCCATTATTTCTTGGACTGCTGGTCCTTTCTTTATAATATTTAAGATCTTTTTTATTAAGAAAATGTGACTTTGTTTTTAGTAATCCTAAAGTCATTCTCAAAGATCTGGCAGCGAGTCAGTGTTCCTCTGTTGTTTGTTGCCTTGGAACTCAAACAAAGGGCCTGATTTATACTGTCCATCACAGTAAGCTGATCCCTTACACCCCAGTATTCCACCAGAGGTCAACATGCAATGAAATGGCTTAAATTCTCACTTGTGCAACAGTTGAGCTAGCTATATTTGGCCTTGCCAAAAGGGATGGCAGGTAACTCGCTAATTCATTTTGAGGCCTTTTCTCTACGAATGAAAGAGGAAAAGGAGGTTGTGTACCCATCAGAGCCTCATTTAATGTCAGGGAGTCAATGCAACTTCCTCTCCTTCAGGCTGGAGGGGCAATTTGAGTGTGTCATGTAGATGCACAGGACTCTTGAATTTAACCTTTTGCTTTGAAGGGCAAGAAGCAAAAAAGCAGAAGAGCGTGTTTGCTTAGGCCCTAATTTCACTACCTCCATCACATAAGTCATTAGAGGCCAACAGTAATCACTCCTTGTCTCTCTTCTCTCACCAGACACTACTGTTAGCTCTGGCTTCAGAACCGAGCTGCATTCATGACTGTTAACTAGAGGAGTGGCTTACCAAGTCTTCACCTTCTCAGAAGTCACTCACAATCAGCACACTCATTAAGACTTTTACTTCACAGCACAACAAATTTGAACGGCTATTTAAGTTAGTTAGTTCCAAATAGGAGAAAATGCCTGAATCAAATGGAGTTTAAGAAAATGTTACTTTGTTTCTTTAATTTTTTATTGAACTAAAATATGCACTAATAAAAGTATACATTCCATAAGGTAAAGCCTGAAGAACTTTTGCAAAATGAAGAACCCTTTTAGCTAGTAAACCTGACTAAGAAACCGAATGCTACCAGAACCCCCAGATGCCTCCTTCTTGACACTTTATAGTAAATAACTCAAAGGTATCCATTATTTTGATCTTTAATGGCTTTACTTCATTTCATCCTTCAAAAAGAAAATAGAAATAAAGGTATATACTATTTGATAAGGCTTCTTTTTCATGTTAGATGCATTCGTATTTTTGGGTGTAGTTGTAGGTCATGGATTTTATTGAATTCTAATATGTGAATATGTCATATTTTGGTCTTTTAATTATATCACTTATGGGCATTTGAATCGTTTCTAGTTTGGACGTTTACAAATAGTAGTACTACAAACATTCTATGCATGCCATTTGGGGTCTATTTTATTTCAGCCTCTAAAATTAAATAAGGTATCTTTGGTGAAAGGGGAAAAATGTTTTGCTTCAATCTAATTGATGTATACTTAGAATATAAGACTTAGGATGGCATATTCGAATATCATTATTGAAATATACACTTGAAATTAAACTCAAAAACCTGTAGTCCTGGCCAGGCATGGTGGCTCACACCTGTAATCCCAGCACTTTGGGAGGCCGAGGCGGGCAAATCATGAGGTCAGGAGTTCGAGATCAGCCTGGCCAACAGGGTGAAACCCTGTCTCTGCTAAAAATACAAAAATTAGCTGGGTGTGGTGGTGTGTGCCTGTAGTCCCAGCTACTTGGGTGACTGAGGCAGAAGAATTGCTTGAACCTGGGAGACAGAAGTTGCAGCGAGCCAAAATCATGCCGTTGCACTCCAGCCTGGGCAACAGAGAGACACTTCATCTCAAAAAAAAAAAAAAAAAAAGGCAACCAAAAAACCCTATAATTCTGTAATGATAAAATAAAAATTATAGTAAAAAGGAAAAGTTAACCTTTGCTTTAAAAATAACAAGTACAAGTAACAAAGTCATATAAAGAAACTAATAACACTGGTATTGAATCATGGCTTCATGGCTTCATTAAGTGTCAGCTTTTTGAAATTAGAGAAGTTATTAGAATGCCTTTGTGTCTCAGTTTCTTTATCTTTAAAATGGGGATAATTGCAGTATCTACCTCGTAGGATTATAAATTCATAGAGGACACTTGGAACAGCACCAGAGGTGTGGTGAACACTAATTAATGTTTATTTTTATTATGTTGAATAAAGGCTGTAGACCAAGAATGTGTCCTAAAGTTGTGAATACAGCGTCACAATGTATCCAAGAATTGTGAAGCCATGATTCTGTACAATACAATAAAGTTTAATTATTTACAAAAGAATTTCAACTGCTTCATTTGTCTTTCCAGCATATTTTATTATTTTAATTTTAAAGTGAATGCTGCATCTCTAATTATTTATTCAGTTAGAAGTCAACTTTTTCACCCAGAGATTAAAAAATGTAAGATTCATTACAACAATCAAGACAACACATTAAATTAAAAATATATAAGAAAATCAGGATAAATTAGGCAAATAACGTTAGCTATTTTGTGAGAAAAGGTAAAGGTAAAACTAGTTCATGAAATTTATATCATGTGTTAGAGTACAGTTACTGCACATTAAACAAAAATCTAGCTCTGAGTAACTTAGTAGCCAAATCCAAGTCAAACATATAATTAGTTTTGAGATTGACCATGTTGTTTAGAACACATCCACTAATAATTAGACACACATAGTTTCACACACACATATATTCTCTCTGACTTTCACATATTTACTTATATTCTCATGCACACATATATTCCCATGTACACACAAAAACATACCCACCCACAGTTGCTACTCAGTATATGCAGATTTTTTTGATATTGAAGTCTTAATAACATTTTTCCCCTTAATAGGAAAGAGACAGTGAGATAAAGTATCCTCCATCCCTATGTTCATCTATACAATACATGAAATAACTTTATACGCTATAGACACAACATAACACCCCACTTCAGGGAAATCAACTCTCTGAGAGGACAATATAGTCACATCAAAGACATACCTCTCAGTTCTCTGATGCTCTGGCTGGATGCAGGAGTAATTTTTGCCAGAAAAGCTTCAGTCGTTACCAGTGTTCACAACGGCAATAGAGAGATTGCAGTCTTTTAGCCATGAGACATCTAATTTTGAGAAGTGTAACTCCCTGATGTTGGATAAAATGAACTTCTGATGTGACACATCCCACTGTGTCAAGTTACTGGATATAAAAACAATTAAATGTCAGAAGAGTCCTTGTACAAGCTCTGAAAGCACAGTGATGGAGGTTTCCCACTCCCACCCCCTTCAAGATGGGAGATGTTGGTTAACTTTTTTTAACAGCTTCCAACCTGTTTCCTTTCTGTAAAATGATAGTAATAATATCCATCTGACAGAGCTTCTGCAAGGATTAAATGAGATAATCCATGTAAGTTGCCGGACATAGTAACCAGTCTATAATAAGCACTCAGTGTTAGCAATTCTTTCTGGTAATTAGCTTCACTGTTTGTAGCATTTGTTTCAAATTCATGACAAAATTAAATACCCTCTGCCTAGAAGGCAATAATCTGATCTTTATAGATAAAAGACGTGCATTTTGCTTAGAAACAATGCAAAATTTTTAAAGAAATGATGATCTAATCACGTTTATGTTGTATAGAGCTCAAAATGATTAGATAACTTGTTATGAGAAAAATGCCTGCCGAGCCTGCCTCTCAAGATTAAGGTGTAAAGTCTATATCAGCAACTACATAATGCATATTGAAGTAAAGCTACTTTTGACGTGAATTAATTGACTTCATATTTATTTCCTTACAACAATTTTTTTTGTATTTAATCAATATGATTAATCCATATGATTGATACAAAAAGAGATCAAAATGGAGTTTCTTATGTCTTCCTTTTCTTCATAGACACAGTAACAGTCTGATCTCTCTTTCTTCTCCCTACACTCTACGCATAATCTAATAATATTTCTGAAAAACTTTCTCCAGAAGGTGGTAAAGTTCATTACAAATATTACTACTTCACAAATAAGATTAAAGCTGCCTCTTCCATGAGTGTATGTATGTGTGTGTCCACAGGTAAGAGTGCATGGAGCTTCAGAAATGTAGACTTACCTTAGACAAAGAAGAAACTGGCAAAAAAAAAAAAAAATAGACAGACTGCTCAGTAAAAATTTGAGCCTAAAACTGTAGGGGAAAACACTTTACAGTTGGGAAAAATGCATTCTGAGCTAAACTATCAGAGGTTATAGGGTTCACATGGGAAAGAACCACTTTTAGATAGATTCGAGGTAACATAGCTAGTAAGTTCTGAACCTTTTACTCAAATACGGATTTGCTAACTCATAATAAGTTTTTGTTTCTTAAATGATTTTTAATTTTTTAATGTAACAGATGCCCATTTGGGAAGCAAACTCTTAATAAGTACCCCCAAACATGAGACTGATACTGAGATACTTTGTTTGAGTGGGGACTAGGGATCCTAATACCTGACCTTAACTCTCCCATACCACCTGCAAGCCTTGATGAACCTCAAAGAAGCCCCAGATTTTTAGAATGGCATAAATTGAAAACTGTGTTGTATGCTATACATTTACGTAATCATTTCACTTTTTATCCTTGACTCTATCCTTTAAATTGCAGTATCATATTTTTGCCCATAAAACACCACAATGAAAGTACAGTAGATATTGTTATATTCCTTTCTACAAAATGCAACCTATATTGCAATGAATTACGTTTTCCTTATAGCCACACAACTGACTGATAAATGACTAATTAAGAATTAAGGCCCAGGTCAGCCACACCATGATGCCATGTTTATAGATCTATTTTTGTTGTCCAGGGATTAACTCTAGTGTATTATAACCACCAGGGCAAAAACTTTCTTGAACCAGCAATTAAGTAAAAGAAAGACCATATAAGCACCACTAATTCCATTCCTCATTCTTGAACTGTGAATTATAAAGACTTTCTTTTAGGTTGCAAATATTCTCATTTTTTTGTTAAAAAGAAAAAAAAATTGTTACAAGGTTTTTATAAGGTCAAGTATAGTGGCCCACACCTGTAATTCAAGCACTTCGGGAAGCTGAGGTGGGCAGATTGCTTGAGTTCAGGAGTTCAAGACCAAACTGGGCAACATGATGAAACCCTGTCTCTACAAAAAAACACAAAAATTAGCTGGGCATGGGGGCACATACCTGTGGTCCCAGACAGGAGGCTAAGGTGGGAGGATCACTTGAGACCAGGAGGTTGAGGTTGCCGCGATTGCACCATTGCACTCCAGTGTGGGCAACAGAGTGACACCTGGTTTTAAAAAAATGCAAAACAAAACAAAACATACTGTTATAATTCCCATGATGGAAAATCCTCAACCTTCCCTCCTCTTTTCCACCTCCTTTGAAATAAGAGGAGCCTGTAAAGCATGCAGGTGTGGTCTTGGGGTGGAGTTATCAGTGAGAGAAGCAAAATAGTCAATTTACAGTTTAATGTTAGTTCTGCTTTATGATATAGTACCTGATTGAAATTAAAGAGATACTGAAACATTATTTACTCTTATGGAGGACCAACGTTGAGGGGAGGCAATTGGACCTCCCAAATAAAGAAAATACAGGGGAAAGGGGATTTGTGTTATACTGTGGAAAGGACAGTAACTTGGTATCTATAGGCATTCATTTATTTTTTAGCACCATATTGATAAGGTTGAGGTAGAATATGTCTTCTGCTTGAGAAAGTTCTTAAGGCTTGGACATGGGCCAGGGATTCTGTGTAATCACTTTCATTTACACACTTAGATGCATGTTAATATAGAGAGATAAGTGAAAATATATGTGAAAAATAATGGAAATCCAGCACTAGATAAAGCAGAGGATAAAACTACTGGAAAGCTTTGAACTAACAGGGTGAGTGGCCATGGCAAGGCATCCTAAACTTGTTAGATTCCAGTTTCATCCATGTAGAAAAACAACTTGTTAATTGTCCTGGCTCATATCCAAAGGACAGAGAGACTGCAAAGGGGCAGTCATTGAATGCTGTAATTGTAGCGAAAACCTTGATTATATTTGGTTCTCATTTCAAAAATGGTAAAAACATTTAAGATATATAATATGGAATTGAAATTGTATCTCTACGACAATGCTGAAGCAATAAAGATACCTGCATTTTACCTAAAATGCGATAGAGATGCTACAAATCCAATCATAAAAGTAAGATAATTGTACACAGATTTAAAAACAAAAGACATGATCATTTCAATAGATGCTGAAAGAGCATTCAATACAAGATTCTTTCATGTTGAATTTTACAAAAACTTTCTACAAATTGAGTATAGAAGAAACATACCTCAGAATAATAAAGGTCATTTATGTAGAACAAACCCACAACTAACATGATACTGAACAATAAAAAATGAGAGCTTTTTTTCTCAGATCTGGAAGTAGACAAGGATGCCTATTCTCACTGCTTTTATTCAAAACAGTACTGGAAGTCCCAGCCAGAGTAATTAGGGAAAAGAGAGAATAAAGGACATCTAAATTGGAAAGGAAGAAGGATACTTACCCTTTTTTACAGATGACATGATCCTATCTTAAGAAAAACCTAAAGACTCTACCAAAAAAACTGTTAGAACCAAAGAATGAATTCAGTAAAATTGCAGGACACAAAATCAATATACAAAAATCAGCAACATTTCTATACACCAACAACAAACAACTTCAAAAAGAAATCAGAAAAGTAATTCTATTTACATTAATAACAAAAATATAAAATACGTAGGAATAAACTTAACCAAAGAAGTGAAGAAGCTCTACAATGAAAACTATAAAACACTGATGAAAGAAATTTAAGAGGACACACAAAAAGGAAAGTTATCTCATGCTCGTGTTCATGGATTGGAAGAATTAATAACATTAAAATGTCCATACTATCCAAAGCAATCTACAGACTCAATACCAAAATACCAATGATGTTCTTCACAGAAATAGAACAAAATTATAAAATTTATATGGAATTACAAAAGACCTTGAATAGCCAACATAATCCTGAGCATCAGGAACAAAGTTGGAAGCATCACACTACCTGCGTCAAAATATACAGCAAAGCTATAGTAACCAAAACAGCATGGTACTAGGATAAAAACAGACACATAGACCAAGGGAACATATTAGAGAATCCAGAAATAAATCCACACACTCACACCAACTCATTTTTGGCAACAGTGCCACGAACATGCTTTGGGAAAAAGACAATCACTTCTATAAATATTGTTGGGAAAACTGGATATTCATGTGCAGAATGAAACTAGACCCCTTTCAGCATTCCCAAAAGCCAAGTCAATATGGAATGAAATAGTAAATGTAAAACCTGACACCATGAAACTACTAGAAGAAAACATTAGGGAAACACATCAGGACATTAGTCTAGGCAAAGATCTTTTGGTTAAGACCTCAAAAGCACAGGCAACAAAAGCAAAAATGCAATTACATCAAGTTAAAAAGCTGCTCCACAGTAAAGGAAACAATCAACAGAATGAAGAGATGATCACAGAATGGAAGAAAATATTTGCAAACCACTTAGCTGATGGGGGACTTATAAGCAAAATATATCAGGAACTTGATACCAAAAAAGCAAATAATAATAATCAGATTAAAAAGTAGACAAATGATCTGACTAGACATTGCTCAAAGGAAGACATATAAATGGGCAACAGATATATGAAAAAAATGTTAAGCATCACTAATCATCAGGGAAATGCAAATTAGAACTACTATCAGATGTCATGTCATCCCACTTAGAATGGCTATTATTAAACTGACAAAGCATAACAAATGCTGATGAGGATGCAGAGGAAAGGGAACATTGGTATATTGTTGATGGGAATGTAAATTAGTATAAATTAGGTTAGCCACTGCGGAAAACAGTATGAAGGTTATTCAAAGCACTAAAAATAGAACTAACATATGACTCAGCAATCCTACTACTAGGTATATATCTAAAAGACAAGAAATCTTTATATCAAAGAGATATCTGCACTCCCATATTTATTGCAACATTATTCACAATAGCCAAGATATGAAATCAAGGTAAGTGTCTATCAATGGATAAGTGGAGTTTTAAAATGTGGTATATATGCAAAATAGGATACTATTCAGCTGTAAAAAAGAAGAAATTTTGTCATTTGCTGCAACAGGGATGGAAGACATTATGTTAAGTGAAATAAGCCAGGCACGGAAAAACAAATATTGCATGTTCTTACTTTTATGTGGGAGCCAAAAACGTTGAGAGCAGAATGCTGGTTACCAAAGGCTAGAAAGAAAAGGAGGGAGGGGTTTGGGAGAGAAGTTATTTAATGAGTACAAAAACACAGCTAGAAGGACTGAATAAATTCTAGTGTTCAATAATACAGTAGAGTGACTATAGTTAACAATGATGGGTTATATGTTTGAAAATAGCTAGAATAGAAGATTTGGACTGTTTTCAACACAAATAAATGATAAATGTTTGAAGTGATGGATATCTTAATTACCCTAATCTGATCATTACTTACTGTACACATGTATCAAAACATCACTGGTACTCCATAAATATGTACAATTATCATGTATCAATTAAAAAAAGAGCAAAATTATAACATAAAACAAAATAAGGACACATTGAAGATACTCCTGGAGAATAATTGTGGGAAATGATGTCATAATATAATCTATCTTCAGCATGACCAGAGCAGATACAAAAAATCTAAAGAGAAAACCTTAATTCACCGAATCTAGAAAGAAGTACTGTATATTTGCAAGTTTTTCACAGCAGAAGTTATTTACAAACTGCTCTTTTCACTTGGTAAATAATGGGTCATCAAACTACACTCCTCAGACCAAATCTGGTCTCTCACCTATGTTTGTAAATAAAGTTCTGTTCCAGCAGAGCCACATTCATTCATTTATATGTTGCCTTTGACTGTTTGTACAGTATGATGGCAGAGTTGAGCAGTTGCCACAAAGATCCTGTGGCCCGAAAAGCCTAAAATATTTACTATTTGCTGGGTTAAAATAATTTTTCCACGCCCTGCTCTAAAACATATTTTATGCTTCAATTCAAACACATGTAATAGTTTTTTGTTTGTTTGTTTGTTTTGTTTGTTTGTTTTTGAGATGGAGTCTGGCTCTGTCTCCAGGGCTGGGGTGCAGTGGCATGATCTCGACTCACTGCAACCTCTGCCTCCCGGTTCAAGCGATTTTCCTGCCTCAGCCTCCCGAGTAGTTGAGATTACAGGTGCCCGCCAGTATGCCCAGATAATTTTTTGTATTTTTAGTAGATATGGGGTTTCACCATGTTGGCCAGGCTGGTCTCAAACTCCTGACCTAGTGATTCGCCCACCTCGCCCTCCCAAAGTGCTGAGATTACAGGTGTGAACCATCGCACCCAGTTGTAATAGTTAAAATAGTATAGTTAACACTTTTACACATCAGAGTAGGAATTAGCAAGGCATGTGATGAAAGTATAAGATTATATCCAGTATTATATCATTAAGGACTAATTATTAAAAGGCCTTCAACTTTTACCTTTCAACTAGTTGGGAGTATACATTCCTTTATGGCTTTTTTATTTGTGTAAACATAACCTGTTTAAATATCTAATTATTGCTTTTATATAAGGACCATATGAAGAACTCAAAATGGACAACATGCTTGTCAATAGCAAACAAAGAAAACTCTTAAAGAATCACCATAAGTATGGTCTTTAGACAATGTTTACAGTTGGAATATTAAGTGAAGCTTAATATCTTTGAATTGCTTTTCCATGGGAAAATTTACATGCTTATGTATATATCTGTTGACTTATAGAGAAGTTCTATAAATTAAGTCTCCTTAACACATTATATTGCCCTTTAACATGGAATAGAATTCTCTGAAACACACACCTACACAGGTAACTTTAAAAATTAAAGCTACTCTTGGTCGGGCGCGGTGGCTCAAGCCTGTAATCCCAGCACTTTGGGAGGCCGAGACAGCCGGATCACGAGGTCAGGAGATCGAGACCATCCTGGCTAACACGGTGAAACCCCGTCTCTACTAAAAAATACAAAAAACTAGCCAGGCGAGGTGGCGGGTGCCTGTAGTCCCAGCTACTCGGGAGGCTGAGGCAGGAGAATGGCGTAAACCCGGGAGGCGGAGCTTGCAGTGAGCCGATATCCGGCCACTGCACTCCAGCCTGGGCTACAGAGCGAGACTCCGTCTCAAAAAAAAAAAAAAAAAAAAAAAAAAAATTAAAGCTACTCTTAAAAACCTAACCTACAAAAAAGTGTTATATTAGATCAAAAGCAAGACATGAATCTAAATTAGAGGGAAAATTTGTTCATTTACCTGAACAAAGTGTCCCCGAGGAATTTCTGCAAGTGATGATGCTGGAATTCTTAAATAGATCTTTCCAATGTAACTGCTTTTACTTCTTTTGGTGCATTATTTTTTATATGTTTATGTGTATGTAAAACAAATTAGGTGCAGTTAAATAACAAACTAAAGATACTTTGAGTTTTCAATCTGCCACACCTCTCCTTTCCACTAACCTAATATTCATTCTCACTATTATTTCACACCTTTTCTCATTCTTTTGTCTGAATGCTTTTAATGTTAATTTACCTTATGTCAAAGTGGTCATTTGCCTTTCAGAACCTTGTAAGATGATCTCCAAATAAAAAGCTCCTTCAAACTCCAGCTTTGGTCATGAGGCTACCAGTGTGGACATTGTATTTAAAAAGCCATATTTCTCAGGGTCAGGAATCATTTTGGTGGGGTTTATGGGAAAGCAAGACTACATATATACTAACCTCTGACTTTGAAGGAAGTGGATTGAGTTTCTGAAAAATTATGCATTACTAAAACTTTGGCTTTTGCCCTATTTTCCAAATGATGTTTATCCCTGTGGTCATCATAAAGGATTGCTTTTCCATTTTAATAATCAGATCTGCAAATTTCCACTTAGCATCAAATCCAAACAATCCAGTCTGAAGGTGATTGACTTCCCTGTTTGTGCATCAAAATCTATTAAGCCATATGTTTTGCCTCTCCCCCTGCCAAGAGTGAGCATCTTTTTATGATCAATTGTCAAGTCTGTCCAGAGAAGCATCACTAATGTTTAGACAGGAAAGCGTAAGTCATTCAACTGCAGTCATCCTATATCCTTGATCTAGGTTTCCTATTTTGCAATTACATATTTTTTAAGATGAAAATCAGTTGAGCTTTCCCTGAAAATACTTGCTAGTGTCAGAAAGTGCCTTCTGACCCTGAACAATATACTTTGCTAATTGCAATCAAAATGAAGCTCTGTTTATGTGAGGGAATAACTTGGGGCATCAAGACTGCTAGGGATTCTGAAAGATTCCATACTTTCCTCTTCAATTTAGAAGGCTATAAAGAAGCACAACTTTTCTTTCTAAAATGCATGTGTTATTTTCTGATAGATTGCTGGGGGCTGAGGGGGCTGGGGACTGGAAAACACAGTTGTATTGCTGATGATCTTTACTGTAATCCTCGCCTCATTCCCCTTTCCAGCATAAAATAACATATTGTTTAATGAACATAAAAGGATGACATTTTAACATGGAAGTGAATTATACTGATAACATCAACTGGAAAATTTTATATCCTACTTTTTAAAACAAATGGAAAGTATGCTAGTCTTCATTGAAAACTGCAAACAAGTAATAAACGAAGGTAATTATTCCCTTGAGAGAACATTTCTAGTTATCAGAAGCAGCCTTTGGAAGATAGTTCGTTCAAGTCTTATTGTGAAATGAAATACAAACACAATAGCAATAAATAGTTCATTTTGGAATTTTTTTTACTGATAGCGATAGGATCTTATGTTTTATTTTATTTTGTGTGATCTTAAAATTTGAACAATTTCCTTTTGGAGTATATACTCTCTAAATATAATGTTACAGGGATTGTAATTTAAAAAGAAAATTGATGATTATTTTAGAACACTGATGGAAAGGCTTCACCTACTAGACTAATTCCTTTGTAGTTTGTGAGTGCTAAATTCAGGAACAATGAGTGCTTTGTGTATGTTATTTCATTAACAAGGAGCACATTTATAAAATTATCAAAAATCTATAATGGTTAAAAACATCTGTCAATTTTCAGTTGTCCTAATGTAAGAAGTCCAAAATTGTATTCAGTTCTGAGAGAAATTGAAGGATGAGATATTTTGGCTCTGTAGTAACATTTAAGAAACATAGTCTGGGAAAAGTTAGTAACCATTCTTGCTTATCTCATACATTTCCAGTAGTAGAATGATAAAGAATGTTAACTTGAAAATTTGTGATATTATATTTCTTGGCCTTACCTTTTACAGAGTACTTTTTATTCCTATTCTTTCTATTCCTTTTTTCCCCTTCACCTGTGTCAAATAGGCCAAAATCTTTGGCTAGAACTAAATCTAAAGACAGAAAAATAGCTTAACAAAACCAGGTATCACTATTCATGCTTTGATTAGTCACATGGAAGGTTGTAAAAACTATGTTAAGTATAAAGAATTTAAATATGAATGGATTCTTATAAATCCATTCAAGTGAAATGTAATACAGTTAGAAAAGTTTAGTGGAATTGTGAGTAAACAGAGTGTTAGTGGTAGCAAAGCATAAACTGTGTCCCAGTAAGAGCAAACCTCTTCGGGGAGTTTCTATAAAAGCGTAAAAGTATTTCACACTTCTGCTGTGCAGATTCCCCTGAACAGGACTCGTTTCCTAGTGAAAGGTTTGCAGGGAAGTATAGTCTTTATAACAACCTGATTCTGATATGAGCAGAAAGAACATTCTCTAGCACCCAGAATATTCACCCTTTGTCCTTAAAACATGCTGCTGTTTCCCAGGGTATAATTTCCCATCTATAATGATAGGTACTATTTAGTTTGGTTTTATTTTACGTGTAGTCTTCGAGGCCTTTATACCACAAGGATGAGAGAAGTTAACAAGAATATAGAGAGGGATTTAAGTCAGTGATACTTGTTTAGCAGGATCATGAAACTTAATGAGCCTCTTCAGAACTCTGTGGAAAGAAGTGCTGGCGGCTGTTGGCTAAGACATAAATCTGGGCTACACCAATGTTGTCCCTGAAGTCATCTACTATGGAGAGCATTTTCTTCTCCTAAATTTTCTGAGAGGAAAATGACAATGAGCACTGTCATGTACTGATGTTAGAAAGGTCTCCTTTTGCTCAGTGTTATTCTCTCTGCAATTGTTTCTCATTTCTACAGATTGTTGTAGTGGAACAACAGCAAAAAAAAACAAAACAAAAAAACAACAACAACAACAAAAAGGCCCTGACTCAGGGGAGAGAAAGGAAAGAGGCTTTAGTAATAAAATATAAATGTGTAGTCCTTCATTAAAGGTAGGACAATACCTTTTGATCATTAGTTGGCGTGATTTTCTTGACTCATGACTGTGTTCATGAACCCAGAAATGGTCATATAGGCAAGAAGAATGTCAGACTAGAGAACGCAAAGGTAAAATATTCAACATTAAGAAACTATTTAAGGAAAATTATTAAGAATAGTAGAAGACTAGTTGGAGATTCGTGCCCAAGTTAGTAAACAAGTTAGGCAAAGAGCACAGATGCACTGGAACAGGCTCTATTTCAAAAAAAAAAAAAAAAAAAAAAAATTTACATCTTTTGCCATTGCCTCATCGTCTTCATATGATCCAAGAACTTTACGTGGGTCCAGGCTTTCTAAGCTATTTCTGTTGATGTATTCAGGAAAAACCATGTTCAACACTGAAACAATCTTAGCCAGAAGACTGAGTATTTTTCTGGTCATTCTTGCTGGGAAACCTTTAGTGACAGGAGGTTGTTTATATTCATTCAGTAGCAGGACACTCCTCAATAACTATGTCCCAATTCATTTCAGGTATAGAAACTACAAATTTATTTATTTATTTATTTATTTATTTATTTATTTATTTATTTTTGAGACAGGGTCTTGCTCTGTCACCAGGCTTGCGTGCAGTGGCACGATCTCAGCTCACTGGAAACTCCTACTCACTCGTTCAAGTGATTCTCTTGCCTCAACCTCCCAAGTAGCTGGGATTACAGATGTGCACCATCATGCTCAGCTAATTTTTGTATCTTTAGTAAAGACAGGGTTTCATCATGTTGGCCAGGATGGTCTCGATGTCTTGACCTCGTTATCTGCCCGCCTCGGCCTCCCAAAGTTCTGGAATTACAGGTGTGAGCCACATTGCCAGGCCTAAAGATTTAATTTTATGAGGGCTAACAATACTCTAATTAGGAACTTATTTCAAGCCGCAAATGCTTTCCTAAAGTTTCTAAGTTTGAAATATACATTCATGAGTAAATAATGCTTTCTTCATTGCATTCTTTCTCTGTGTACAATGAATTAAGTCAAAGATACTTTTTCTTTGTAGTAGAAAGCACAAGACAAACAAATGAAAATACAAACCCATTATGGTCTCAGTGTAAATTAAAAATTCAGAAAAATGGAGCAATAGAAGAGAACTTATATTTAAAATTACAATTCAAGAAAAAGCTTTCAGACATCGAAAAAACATAAATTTATATGTCATAACATTTCACTGAATATGTGGGAAAATTTATTACGACAAATCAGTTATGAGAAATATTACAGTGGGTCTACTGATTTTAAAGATAAAATATAAATTCTCAAGGCCTATGCTGGGGGATTGAGGGTGGGGGAGAAGGGTCAAGAAGAAAATAAAACTGAAAATAATTAGATTGATGTCAAACTTAAAAAAAAAAAAAAAGAAAGAAACATACAAAGCAAGCCAGAAATGTGGCAGAGTTTTCTTTTTTAAATTTCAATAAAACAAATCTAATTAAAATTTATATCTAGACAAACTATTTTTCAAGTATAAAGGCTACAGAAAACAACTGTTTTAATTATACAATAATTTTGGAAATTCTATACGTATGAACCATTCTTGAGGAATATATTTCATCCAATCCATAAAAAGCTGAGAAAACTTCTTCAGCAAAAGGGCTGATGTTAAATAATTGGAGATTAAAACACAGGTGAGAATGAGGGTGGAACACTAACGTACAAATGTAATATACTGTAACACAGTAGAAATTATGAACCTAACAGGTGACAGGGGAAGGAACAGTGAAGAACAAAAAAAAAGTAGAGTAAGCTCACTAATCGTTTACGTGCAATAGGTAGGAAGTAAATTATACTATTAAAACCTGACAAAACAGATAGTAAAAATTTAAATGAGAAAACATTGAGATAAGAGCATTTTTTAAAATGGTGTAAGTACAAAGGTAACTAATATAACAAAAATGTGAATGATTTAAGTGCAATAATATTAATGATAACAATGATAAAATTGCAGAGAATGAGCATTTAATAGACAAAGGAGCATAGTTAATGTAATACACATAATTTTAAAATATTATGAGAGTTGATACTAAATATATTGGTTATGACAACGAATGTGAATGGGCTCAGTTCATCTACTGAAGAAAAAAGATTCACATTTTGACTCAAAATATTAAAAAAACCCAAAACACCTCAAACAAAGAAAGTAACACCAGAAAATAGGCAAGAAATAAAGGGATGGATAAATGCATGTAAGCAGGTGGAAATGATGCTTTTTATAATGCAGGAATAGTAATTGTAATACCGGGCAAAATAAAGTTCAACTCAGAACACATCAAACATGTCAAAGATGAACATCCTTCATGCTTAAAAGCATTAGTCATAATAACGATATAACATTTAAGAATATCTCTGCACTAAGTAAAACAGCAAACATGTTTATGAAGCAAAAACTATGAATACAAACATTAATAATAGTAGATTTAATATACCATTCTTAGTTAAGATAGATGAAATGAGAAAAATGTAATGTTTCATAGAAAAAGAGAATGCTAATATTATGTAAACATAAGAAAGGATGTTAAATCCTATTCACTATTAAAGAAACTCAATGTAAATAACAATGAAACAATTTCTGTACTGCCATATTATAAAAATTATAAAATTTTGATAGCATCAGGCTTATCAAGTATGTGACTGTGGATGAATAAACTTATATTACTAGGAGGGAATTGTAGTAATCTACAATCCATTTTAAACTGTACATATTTTGACTCAGTAACTGCATTATGAGTAATTCTACAATGAGTTTTCGGATTCATCTATACAATAGAAAATCCAATGCAATTTTATGAAATAAAAGACAAAATGAAAAAATTAGCAAATATCCGTCAAAAGAAAACTAAGAATTAAAAAATATTCATACATAGACCAGTATTTTAAAATAATATAATAAACTATATTCTGATATGGAAAATTTTTAAAGATATATTGTTAACTCAAATAAGTAACAAAAGTAAGAATACATAAAAAGTGTGTGAATGTGTGTGTTTACGTAAAATAAATGGGAGAATTCCTTAAAGATTGCCAAGAAACTATTATTCTATATTTAGAGGAAAAAATCTATTATCTCATGAACTTTAATTTCATTTCATTTTATAATGTGCATGTATTATTTTTATAATAATAGTAGCAAAATCAACAAAAAGTAAAATTAGTAATGTTAACAGTGACAAGAACAAAGAGGAAACACTAACCAATCACTGGAAATTATTGTGACAAGTAGAGTCTTGAAGGGGTTGACTGTGTAATTGTTAACTTGTAGGAAAATGTGCTCAGTCAGTCCCTCTTCAGGAAATGTTTGTTTAGTCTTCCCAGCTTCCATCTAAACAAATGGCCCCAAATTATTCTTTGAGCTTAGTATTGTGGAGTTCTGGTGTTGCAAATAACCTGTCGGATCATCTAATGTAACACTTCATTTTATAGCTGAGGAAAATGGAAGGTGAAGAGACTTGCCTTGATTCACACACAGTTGGTGACAGAGCTGAGACAATAAGGCATGTTTTCTGATTGGTCCATTGGCGGTCTTCCTGCGAAATGATGGAGAAGGGCCTATTTATCGTTCACAGAGAAAGTGACCCATCTGCTAATTGAGTAACATTACCGAGTAACTTGTGTTTGTTCATTATTCCTCTGCTGATAATTGTAGCTATGAATAACAGTCCAAAATAAGCCAAAGAAAACAGAAAAATAAGATAATGATGAGGCATGTGCCTATTCACATGTATAGTGAGCTATGCAGAGGCAGATTTTGACTAGCTTGACAGAAATAATTAACTAACTTACTTTTAAGAATTCAAAATGGGTTGGCTGAAAGATTAAAGCCAAATGTGTGTAGAGTAGTCAGGGCCCCAGTCTGAGGTCTTGTCTCCACATGGTCTTTAGTGAGAATACAAAAGATAAAAATGACCCAGGTAGTTTGAACGACCAGTGTCCATGATGAGTGTAAACATCCACAGAGAGCAGGAGATAAAACATAGAAAACCTTTACAACATTTACAACAATGCTTCTCTGCACTGCACTGCACATAACCATAATTGTTGACAAAAGCTTTTGTTTTTATCAATTTCGCTTCCTAGGATTTGGTCCCTGTTTTATCTCTTAGAATATTTATTAAGTGCTTCTAAACCAGTTCTGGCCTCTTTTTATCTTAGTTTCCAAAATTCTTACAAGTTTTCAGTCACTTTTGATTAGTAAGAATATTTTGTGAATCCCATTGTGCCTTGTGCAGCCTACCTGGGGACTCAGACAGTGTTGGACTCAAGTTTTAATCAAAGATTCCCCTTGAAAAGTGGGCCTCATGTCAAGAAGGTCATTTTTAACCACCACACAGCTTGTTGTGATTCCTAGTGCAGTGAGGCTACTGAGATTCATCATGAATCATTACAAACATTGGCTGTTATTTTCAACAGATCTCCAAAGAAAGAACAGCAAATGTGGAATCAACTCAAAACGATCCTGAGCTCCAGTCATCCATGTAAATGGCTACACAAGCAACATGTTAGCACCTCTTCCCCCATCTACCCCACGTTGAGCTGAGTCGTTCAGAGAGGCAAGGGGTTAAGGAGAGGATAAAGAGGAATGTTTTCCTCCAGAGTCTTCTTCATGTCTGGGGAATTTTTAGATGTTCTTTTGGAGAATGGTGAGTGCAGATTAACCCAGTTTGCACAGGTGGTAGGGGCTTTTGATCCAAGATATTTCTATCAGAATCTCCCCACAAAAGTAGCTGAGCGAATTAATCATCACTGGGCAGAGTTTCTAGACTCATTTGTGGCCTCCTGAGCTACAAGCGGAAGGAAGGTTCTTCTGCTGATCAAATAAGAAGTAATGACTATCCTGGGGCAAAATTCAACACAAGATAAAATAAAAATCAATAATAAGACATTGTTACATTAATGGAATTGAACTATGATTTTCTAGCAACTCAACTTCCTTACCAAGTAGATATTTGTCATGGGCTCATATTCGTTTTATTTATTTGTTCTGTTTTTTATTACTATTTTTTGTTTTACTGTTTAGATGACTACAGCAAAAGTCAAGGCCTGAGTGGCGAAACATCATCTTTTAAAAAGTTATTATGCAAGGTATTAGATTTTAATCATGTACAATGTTTGAAAGAGGCTGACTTTTAAAAAAATTGAACTCATCTTTCTTTATTAAACGATTTCTGTGACAGTCACATAAGAAAGTTTCTAGCTTCATTCATGTTGCTTCATTTTATTTTTGCAATTCCTGGATGAAGTAATAACAGCTAACACTTTTGCAGACTTACCACATGGCAGAAACTCTTTTTGTGTGTGTTTGTTTGTTTCTGAGACAGAGTCTTGCTCTGTCGATCAGGCTGGATTCCAGTGGCGTGATCTCAGCTCACTGCAATCTGCGGCATGGGTTCAAGTGATTCTCCTGACTCAGCCTCCCAAGTAGCTGGGATTACAGGCACATGCCACCACACCTGGCTAATTTTTGTATTTTTAGTAGAGACGGGGTTTCAGCATCTTGGCCAGGCTGGTCTTGGACTCCTGACCTCGTGATCCACCTGTCTTGGCCTACCCAAAGTCCTGGGATTATAGGCATCAGTCACTGTCCCCGGTCTAACTCTTTCAAGGACTTTGTAAGCATTAAAACCTTTAGCTCTTCCAACAACATTGTGAGGGAGATGCTTTCGTATCTCTCATGTTACAAATGAGAAAATGGAGGCAAAGAACAGTTAAGGTGTTTGGTTAGGACCACACAGCTGAGAAGTAACACAGCCAGATTTCATGGCTTATTCCCTGCTCCAAACTGAGTCTGCAGAAAGCAGTGCAGTCCTTTCTCTAAAGAAGTTAGTGATGCTCGCACAACAGAGGAATAAAACCATAAGACCAAATTAGACACCTGATAATTGAGACTTCTAGTTGCTATGTATCCAGATATTTTTCTGAGTGCAGAGAGCCTGTGATTTGAGGGCAGTGGCTGTGTCCCATGAAATTTTGCATAATTCGCAGCACTTTTCACAATATTCAGAATAAACATTAATGGATGCTTATTAAATAAGTTTTGTTTTTTAACCCTCCTTGACTTTATTTTGTAGTGGGTCGTTCCTGTTTACTTGTGTCCATTTGACGCGGGTTCCTGTACCTGCCTGCCTGGGCGATTGCAGCCCTGGACTTTCCAATTTACCAATTCTCTGCCACCTATCTAGACTGACTTTTGCAGAGAGTGCCCTAGCCTCTAAAATCACTCCTCTCTTTAATTCTCTGATTTGTTAGGAAGAGATATGATTTAAAAGGCAGGGAATTTAATATTTTACTTTCTAGAAAATTTTATTGCTGTTTGTCCTAAAGAAGATTTTCATGAGTCTCTGGTGTTCGGAGTAAAGCACAAAAGCAGGGTGACAAAGGGATAAAGATTTAAGCCAAAAACCATCTCCCTAATTTCTGGCATCAGGCTGTGTTGTCAGCTCTTCACTCTGCCTGCATGGGTAAGTGTGGTCCTATGCAGAGAGCAAGTCGTAAAAAGGAGTCCTGTGACCTTAATTCCTTTTTCATGGTAAACAGTCACACAATCTGGATTAGACTCTGACTTACTACTCTGTCCCTCCATCTAAGCTTGGCTCTTACAAGAATTTCAAGATCTGATTGCACAGTGCTGGTTGCACTTTCCTGAGTATACAGTGCTCCTGGACTTTGTGGATGCTGTTCCTCTGCTTGGAATAACCTTACTCTTTCCTCCTCCCTACTCCATCCTTTATCATCCTTTGTGAAGAGTGCTGGGCATGAGCAAACTCCGTCTCACTATGAACTCATCGGGCAGCATCAAATGTCTCTCCTCTGTGCTTATATCAAATGTTTATTCCCTAAATGTCTCCCTAGCAACTAGAGTGAGTCCCCGCATCATAAATTGACCAAAAAAAAATGGCCTCTGTATATAGTTTTTAAACTTATATAGAATGCGAGTTTTAATTTGATTTTTTTCATACATACATTTTCTTTGCCTTACATTTGCAATTTTCTAAATTCCAAGTATTATCTCTCTCAAGCTGTATGGACGCTAAATTCTTCTTTATTAAAGTCTATGTAAAAAAATAGAGTGGGATTTAAGGAGGATTCTTTTCTTTTACTGCATTTTATGAGAGAGGGAGAGGGATAAAATCTCAAATTGCTTAGAAAATTAACTCAAATATATAATTCACTTTGCCTGTTATGAGCTGCTACTAAGGATATTTCTATTTTTGAAGATGGGATAAGAAATAAAATCACAAAATATATTTTAAATATCATGTGTTTCAATTTAATTCTATTAAAGACTTATTCAGTATTTACTATAGCCCAGGTACTATTCTAGACATCAGAAATACAGAGCAAAATAAGAATTTCACGTTGGAGATTCGGAAAAAAGGTAACAATGAATCTGACTTAACATCTTTTAAATATAAATTTCCAAAAAGCAAATTAACCAGTAATGAATGCTGACCTATAGTTTATTTTAAAGTCTTTAAAAACTCATTGTTTCTTGTCATGTTTACAAACGACTATGTTAGGACTTCTAGTGTTTGTGCCTTTGTAAACAAGAGCCTGTATAGCCTGGTTAATTGCAGATACTTGAAGTGGATCAAACTAGAAGATTCTGGGAATGGATAATAGCATAAAAGGAGAATATGGGACAATGAGAGAAAAGATTGCGTAAAGAATCTGTGCCTTGATGAGGGTCTGTAAGAAATCCCATTAGTGCTGGTACAGCAAATCAGGCTAGGATCTGGCTCCTGCATGTGTCCTGTTGAGGTGGATTATTGGTTATCTTCAGAGAGTCAGAGAAAAAGAAAAGGAGGCCAGGTTAGGGGAAAAGTGACAAGTGTACAAAGTAAAGGAAGGAAGGAAGGAAGGAAGGAAGGAAGGAAGGAAGGAAGGAAGGAAGGAAGGAAGGAAGGATAGAGGGAGGGAAGAAAGGAGAGAAAGGAAGAGAGTGGAGAGGAAGCAAGAAAAGTATCCCTTCGTTAGGCGTGGTGGCTCATGCCTGTAATTCCAGCACTTTGGGAGGCCAAAGGAGGAGGATCACCTAAGGTCAGGAGTTCAAGACCAGCCTGACCAACATGGCAAAATCCTATCTCTACTAAAAATACAAAAATTAGCTGGGCGTGGTGGTGAGTGTCTGTAACCCCAGCAATTAGGGAGGCTGAGTCAGGAGAATCACTTGAACCCAGGAAGTGGAGGCTGCAGTGAGCAGAGATTGCTCCATTGCACTTCAGCCTGGACAACAAGAGCAAAACTCCATCTCAAGAAAAAAAAAAAAAAAAGTGTCTCTTATGAAGTATACCCTCGTCATGTATTCCTTCATCTTCAAGTCAGTACTTTCCACTGAGCCAATATCTCTAACTTTTCATTCTCTCACATTAGCACTACCAACCTCTTTTCAGAAATGTCTTCTCTTTTTTTCATCAATCTTAAAGTTCAATTTTGTTTCCTATACTTTGGTGCAAATAGATAAACCTAACTGGAGCCTATTTGTTCAGGTGGTTTGGAACAAGTCCAATGCGATGCCCTCTTCCATGAAGACATGGCTGAACATTAAATCGTTCTCTCCTCTGTTTCATGTGTTTTTCGCCGTCACCCAAGCAGCAACTGTAGCCACTCTTAGAGAGTGCAAGGGGCACTTCTCCCCAGTGGTCTGAATGTTTTCATTCCATGTCCTACGTGTGTGGTTAGTCCTTGCCATGGACAATGCTGTCTCTTTAACTAGAAAATCATTTTCTATCCTAGTATTTATCTGAGAATGACCTAAGAAGTTCTAGAAAGTATGCTAACTTGGCCAGAGTAAACATATTTTCCTAGGAAGCAATGCTTACAAGGGTACTTGTACTTAGATTTTCAGATGCTTTATTTTATTAGCAGAATTTATTAGCAAAAAAAATATGAAAAGGGGAGTTTGGTAGTCTTAATATTCAGAGACATGTGTTGGCATGACAGAGAATCTGGCAATTTTCCAAGGAGATAAACTGCTTTACTGGAGCAAAAATTGTGCTTTTATTCCAATAGAACTGAGTAAAAGCTCAACATCCATTTACAAGTATTTAAAAAGTCAGGTTAATAGCTCTTGGTCTCTAGCTAAGACTTGCTCCATTCTGCTCAGATTTTATTTATTAGAGTTTAAATTCTTGCTGAGGAGAGGATTAATCCCAGAGCCTGAGGCATCTTTTGACCTGTGAGTAACAAGTGGCCACAGCTGTGGGGACTGGAGTACCAGCGTGGCTAGGATCAATCATGTTTCCTAATGCAAAATAAAGATAATCCATGTGTGCTATGGCCATCATAATCTCTTAGATTTTCTGGAAATGACAACAGTAAAGTCATCCTAATATCCATAGTGGAATTAGTTCTGCAGAATCAAAGAGTTATTTTTAGTCTGTTAGAATAGCAAGACATATACTATTCTGGGTAAGAAAAGAGGATGATTTCATCAAGGGAAGGGAAACCAAACAACTTAATTCAATAAAGCAGGCATATTTCATAAACTGTAGTAACACAACGTTTCGAACGTGATGCACAAGTTATTTGGATGAAATTCTGAACTTGGCATCCCTTCACAGCACGAAATTTTGGGAAATTCTTTTCTTGTTTTCCATTACTGTTAGGAATAGAAAATATGCAACAGGAGAATATAGAAGAGAGATAAATTCACGTGTAATGCGTTATCAGTTCCAGTGAAATAAATATAATTTTCTTGTTGTTTTTCAGTTGTTCCTGTGCCCTGGACAGTTTTTGCCATCTCCAGACTTTGTGGAATCCTTTGATCTAGTGGAATAAAAACACAATTTTCTCAGCATTTCATGATTATAAACTCATGACATAAACATTGTAGTGACCTAAATAATGTTGGTAACCCTGTCTTTAAGATAAAGTAAAATTACTTGCCTGAAAATTTTCCAATCTCTAAATTATGATACTCTTACATAGTAAAAATCATTTTTTTTCTAAACATGAAAATTTTGTTAAATACATTATGACATTAACATGAATGCTTAAGTGGGTTCAAGTGAAACCAACCTTATGATTAAATGCTATTAAAAATTTTTTCATATCTATTTCAGATTAATTGTTTGCTCTTAGAGAGAAGTCCTAACCAAATATTAGTATGAAAAAAAGCAACTGATCCTACTATAGATATTATAATCACAAGCAGATTTCACTTAAATAAGAAGATAAAACATAAATGAAATATCATTATCACGTAAAATGTAAGTATAACATAAAAAGTTTTCATTGTATTAATTCATCGTTTTCAGTACAGTTATTTTAGTACCTACTATAAGCCGAATCATAATATTTCTCTGCATATATTCTTCTCAAAACTTCTCACTGCCATTAGAGCAAACTCCAGTTTTCTTTCCATGTCCTTGAAGTTCTAATTGACCACATTCTTCTCTTGAACTAACAAACAAATGTGTAGATGTTTTTATACATCTCCAGAGCTCAGAGTTTTCACTTACTGTTGCATCTCTTGGCAACACTCCTTTCCTTCCCAACTCGGCCTCCAACTTCTGCTTTTTAAATGATTGGTTATTTTTCATCCTTTACAACTGAATTCAAATGTCATTCCCTCAAAGTGGCAGTCTTTGACTCATTTAGTTTCTTTTTCTATTTCAAATTTATTTGATAGTTTATAGATTTAAATAGACATCTAAATATATGAACATATTATGAGTGGTTGATATACCTTACATATCTCTTAAACTATATGTCTTCTTCCATCTGTCTCATTTTATTTTCTTGCAACATACTGCTATTTATTGAAGAACGTGGATCAATTGCTCTGTAGTGTTTTCTGTGTCTACATTTTAATGATTGTGTCTCTGTCATTGTGTTTAATATTTGTGATCTTAATTGATTTTTTCTGTTAATTATTTACTTACTTTTATTTCTCCACATTATGGATTTCGTACATAGTGTATCCTGTATACTTAGACATGTCCATCTCACAGTAGGTTTTTAATAAGTACCTTGTGCATGTTCTAGATGCTTCATATATAATCGTAAAGAGTTATAGTTTGGTTCTTAAAAGGGTTTAGAATCTCTAATGAACAGGACACAGCTTTTGAAGACAAAAACTTCAAAGCCAAATGAAGGTGTATTTTTAAATCTACATCACCATTCAGTTTTGCCATATGAACACATGGTTTCGTATGTGTAGTCATAGCCCTGGCATTGTACTTGAGAACGTGAATTTCTCTCTATATAAAAGTAAAAGAAAAATATGCAGGCCATGTATATGACAGAAAAAGAAAATATTTAGGTTTGGAAATTATTGAATAAAATCGTGATAGATTTACAATGTCTCATTATTCCTAGCATACAAAGGCGCTTTTATTCTTGGTTGCCAATTTCGTGAGAATCAAGCAACCCTCACGTTTTAGAGACTGCAAAGTTTTTGAGCAAGTGTTTTTACTTTATCTTAAAGACAGGGTTACCAACATTATATGGATCACTACAATGTTTATCTTGTGAGTTTATAACCATGAAATGCTAAGGAGTACCTATTCTTAGGTAGGTCTTAATAGTATTATTTTTGAAAGAAGAATAAAAGGGTTGGGAAGTAGTAATAATGAAAATATTGCTACCTTATACATTGAAAGTGTATGGTTCAAGCTGTGTTTACAGTTTAGCAAATAACCAGATAATGAATAAAACTTTATTTAAATGCTTAGATGATTTGATGTAACAATATCAGAGTTATCAGATATCAAATATGGTTTTAAAATTCTCTGATTTTGTCATCCTTAGAAATGAAACTTCAGCAGCTTTCAAAACAATGAAATCCAAATATTTAAGCTGTTATTTTAATTCTGTTTTGTCATTCTCTACAAAGATATTTTAAATTGTGTTTTTGCTCATTTTTTTTCCTTTCTGATTTCCTCTTTTATTCTATCTCTACCTTTCAAAACTTACTTGGAAACCCTATCCTTTCTATGTGGGAAGCATTTTCTCAATTCCTCTAAGGGATTATGACCATTTGCTCGGTTCTCAGCACCAGGTGTATTTCTAGTGTTCCTATTCTGTCCAGCTCTGTTTTAAGTATTTGTCACAAATAATAAATTTTAATATACCTGGGAGCAGGTAGTGTTTTTCATCCATCTTTGCATCCCAGTAGTACCCAGCAGAGATTCCAGGATGCCATTTTCAGTAAATCGTTATGAATCAAGTGTCTCCGATGACTTTAATTCCAGGAATATAAAAAAAGTCAGGTCTTGAGAACTAGCTGGAGATTATGATTGACAAATGCAGGACTAGTAAATATAGTTCCCCTTATGAGTAAAACATTTATCTTTTGGGTTCTGATAGCAATAGGAAAAAAAATACTAGAAATTTAAACCAACAAATTATTAACAAAAGGACTGAACATTCCAGTTGATGTCATTTGATATTATAACCCATTAAATATAAAATAACTTACATTTCCACAAAATGACTCAATACCTTAGTGACTCATGAAGGACATTTCAAGTCCGATGAAGCAATTATTTTTCAAAACAAAATTCCTGCCATTTATTTATCATTTTACTTGTTAAATTACATGCAATATAACTAATTTTTTAAAAAATGTTTAGACATCAAATGAACAGGTAAATAAAAATGGAGCCCCTCCCTCTGTCTTTAGACAGAGCATAAAGCTAAATCAAATGTTTCACCCAGAAAAATGGTTGAAGAAAAACATGTCTAAAATTTAAAAGTATTTAAGATTTATTTTGAACTTTATATGTTGGGAGCACACATCGTTCTCAATAGGATTCGTTTTTTTAGACGGAGTCTTGCTCTGTGGCACAGGCTGGAGTGCAGTGGTATGGTCTTTCCGCTTACTGCAACCTCCGCCTGCTGTGTTCAAGAGATTCTCCTGTCTCAGCCTCCCATGTAGATGGGACTACAGCCACCCACCACCACACCTGGCTAATTTTTGTATTTTTAGTAGAGATGAGGTTTCACCATATTGACCAGGCTGATCTCGAATTCCTGACCTTGTGATCAGCCCGCCTCGGTCTCCCAAAGTACTAGGATTACAGGCATGAGCCACTACGCCAGGCCTAGGATTTTTTTTTAAGATTCACGTTAGAGGGATATCGGGATCAAATAAAATGAGTAAGACTGGGCTGTCTTGAAGGGATATAGTGATAGAGGGGGGTGTGTATCTAAATGGTGACTTGAATATTCCATAATTCCATAGAGGAAGAATAACAAATGACAACACAGGGATGAGGACCTTAAAAATGGTTTCAGAAACTATGCTTACAGTTTTATTAATAAACTAACAATGATCAAACTTTTACTATATTGCCTAGAAAATAATACTGAATATGTATTTTATAGAGAACAGAGGGTTATATGCTTAATCAATATATCAATGAATTCAATGAATGACAGAAAGGTAAAACCAGTCATCGGGTTAAATGAATTAGATATCTGTAAGAACTGGAGGTCATTGTGTTCTTTTAGTGTGAAGAATAGTCTCAACCTCTTTTTTCTTTTTAATAGCAATATTTTATTTATTTATGTTTACCTTTTAAGTTCTGAGGTACATATGAAAGTTTGTTATATAGGTAAACTTGTGTCATGGGTTTTGTTGTACAGATTATTTCATGATTCAGGTATTAAGCCTAGTATCAATTAGTTATTCTCCATGATCCTCTCCTTCCTCCTACCCCTCACCCTTCCCAAAGGTCTCAACGTGTGTTGTTCTCTTTTATATGTCCATAGATTCTCATCATTTAGCTCCCGCTTACAAGGGAGAACATGTGGTATTTGATTTTCTGTTCCTGTATTAGTTTGCTAAGGATAATGGCCTCTAGCTCCATCCATGTCCCTGCAAAGGACATGATCTTGTTCTTTGTTTGTGGCATAGTATTCTACCGTGTATATGTACTTTTGCATCAATGTTCATCAAGAATATTTGCCTGAATTTTTCTTTTGTGTGTGTGTCTCTTCCAGATTTGGTATCAGGATGATACTGGCCTCATAGAATAAGTTAAGGAGGAGTTCCTCCTCCTCAATTTTTTGAAGTAGTGTCAGCAGGAATAGTACTAGCTCTTCTTTGAACATCTGGTAGAATTCATCTGTGAATCTGTCTGGTCCTGAGCTTTTTGTCATTATTGATGCTAGGCTATTTATTACTGACTAAATTTCAGAGCTCATTTTTGGTCTATTCAGGGATTAAATTTCTTCCTGTTTCAGTCTTAGGAGGGTGTATGTGTCAGGAATTTATCCATTTGTTCTAGATTTTCGAGTTTATGTGCATAAAGGTGTTCACAGTAGTATCTGATGAAATAAGGGACTGATAAAATAAATTTTTACTTTTATGGGTCAGTGGTAATATCCCCCTTGTTTCAGATTTTGTTTATTTGAATCTTCTCTCTTTTCTTCTTCATTAGTCTAGCTAGCGGTCTATTTTTTTTATTAATTATTTTTTCAACACACAGCTCCTGGAATTCATCCATTTTATTTATTTATTTATTTATTTATTTATTTATTTATTTATCTATCTATCTATCTATCTATCTATTGAGACGAAGTCTTGCTCTGTCGCCTGGGCTGGAGTGCAGTAGCTCAATCTCAGCTCACTGCAAGCTCCGCCTCCCCGGTTCAAGCACTTCTCTGCCTCAGCCTCCCGAGTAGCTGTGATAACAGGTGCCTGCCACCACACCTGGCTAATTTTTTGTATTTTTAGTGGAGACAGGGTTTCACCATCTTGGCCAGGCTGGTCTTGAACTCCTGACCTCGTGATCCACTCACCTCGGCCTCCCAAAGTGTTGGGATTACAGGTGTGGGCCACCGCGCCCAGCCGGATTCTTCCATCTTTTGAATGGTGTTTTGTGCCTCAATCTCCTTCAGTTCAGCACTGATTTGGGTTACTTCTTGTCTTCTGCTAGCTTTCTGATTTGTTTGCTCTTAGGTCTCTAGTTCTATTAGTTGTGATGTTAGGTTAACTTGAAATCTTTCTAACTATTTGATGTGGGCATTTAGTGCCATATGTTTCCTTCTTAACACTGGCCTAGGTGTGTCCCAGAGATTCTGGTATATTGTATCCTTGTTCTTATCAGTTTCAAAGAACTTCTTGATTTCTGTAGAATAGGCTCGATCTTTATCATTCTTCAATATTGTATTGATTCTGGCCCTTTGCGTATGAAACAGATTTATAAGAAATGAGACCAAATAAACTATTAAAATGTGTTATAAACACTAGAAAGTTATTTCTTCATCCTGGGTGCTTACTGCTAAAAAATATCATATTGTTATAATCATTGATTATGTTGATTATTTGCCACCTCTCACAATAGTATATATTAAATAGACTCACTTAGAAAGTGGTCCTTGTAAGATTTGATGTTTTTCCCTTTTCTTGGCATTTTTCATCACTTTAAGTTAGACTTACATCATGTCTCTCCCAGACTTCCATAATCATTTCCTAATCATTCCCTTTGCTCCTAGGGCACTCCTCTTCAAATATTTCTCCATGTTGTAGCTGGAGTTTTCTTTCTTAACATTCAAATATAATCATATCACTCCTTTGCTTAAAATTTGACTTTCCCTCCCTCTGACTCCAGACACTCCACTCAGAATAAAGAACAAACTTTGAGGTGCAGCAATTATCCCTGCTCAACTAACTCTCCCTTGTAGCCGCGCTAACCTATTTACTGTTTCATCAAAAATTGATTGAGGCGGGGTGCGGTGGCACATGCTTGTAATCCCAGCACTTTGGGAGGTCAAGGCGGGCAGATCACTTGAGGTCAGGAGTTTGTTACCAGCCTGCCAACATCATGAAACTCTGTCTCTACTAAAACTTCAAAAATTAGCAGGGTGTGGTGGCGTGTGCCTGTAATCCCAGCTATTCAGGAGGGTAAGGCAGGAGAATCGTTTGAGCCCAGGAGGTGGAGGTTGCAGTGAGCCAAGATTGCACCACTGCACTCCATCTTGGGCTACAGAGTGAGATTCTGTCTCAAAAACTAAAAAAAGAAAGAAAAACAAAAGAAAAGAAATATTTATTGAATATGTCCTCTTTCAAATACTATGCCTATGCTTTACATGCATAATAATATTTATTTCTTGTAGTGGACACTGTTGATGTCCTAACCAGATCCCTTTATTGGCCCAGGTACCACTGCCAGTTGCTGTGAGAGATAATAGAGATGTGTGAGCTTCTAATAGCTAATAGAGACATGTCCTCCATTAAATAGGAGCCACGTCATTTTTGAAATTACACACTGCTCACTCCCACCTCTTATTTCACCCCCAGCCAATGACTGACGGACTAGGTTACCAAAGTCAGCCACCTTCTTCAGGCTGGGACCAACTCTGGATATTTCATGTCCCTAAGCTTCTCATGGGATTAAACTGAGGCTGAAGCTCATCTCAAGTTGAGGCCATATTCTTACCTAACTTATATCTTCCTGTTTTATCCTTGGTTTCCATGACTCTTCTGAAAACTCTCTTTCTACAAACCCCTGCCACAGGAACTTGCTTGTCAGGCTCTGTCTCTAGGAAACTTAATCTAAGACGGATAGTCTTCAGGTGAACCTAAAGGTGGTGGTGGTATTATGATTGCTGTTTTATAAATAATAAAACTAAAGTTCAAAAACAATGTAACTTCTCTCTGTGTTCTTTTATAAAAATTAATAAATTACTTAAAAATACATAGTACATTTTATTACAGTGGGTCGCAAGCACAAATGACTTCAGAATTGAGGCATGTAACACGCACATGTATGAGCTTAGGAATAAGCCAATTACCAGTAGAATAGTTGTTGAAACTGAATCTCAGATCACTGCAAAATCCACTCCGATTTTGTGTTTTTTAAATACATACTTTATATTATCATATTATTTATGTAGTTATAATATTTGCTCTGTTTGAGACAGTACATTAAACAATTTAGTATGTGATCTGTTTGAGCCTCCCCTCTGCCATGTAGACAAGGAGCTTGGGGTAGACATCTCTCCCTGTGGCCTTGTGGGCAGAGGTTACCTTGGATCATCATGGCTGACAATGGCAGATTTGTACCCAGCCTTCCTGTGGCTAGGGATGATCATGTGATCCCATTCTCTCCTTTAGAATTCTGGAAATGATTCTTTTCCCCGATTAAAAAAAGAGAAACAAAGAAAGGTGTCAAATAAGAAAGTGTAACTCATCATTCCTAGCTTTTCTGTGAGAAGGTGATATATAGACTGCTGCATCCATTTTCAGACCACAAAGGGCGACAATGACAGCACAATGGGAATGGAGAGCAGAGAGGTGGAAAGAGCCATGGCACTGGATGATGAAGTTGCACACAGGTACTAAACCCACTCTGAGGATCCATTCTTCGGATTTCTTGTTACATGAAACAAATAATAGAAAACACTTTTGTTTGAGCCACTTTTCAAACAGGAAAGTATTCTATTATGTGCAGCAAAAAGCATCCTAAATGATATAATAGTAGAAAAGTAAGCCTCAGAGAATCTTAGTATCTTGACTGATTTTTATATAGTTAGTAAGTGGCAGTGTTACCGTTCAGACTCAGGTCACCTGACACTTCTGTAGAGAGGATTTTTTCTTCCATTGAACATATAAAGGCATCCACATTTTTGTACAGTTCTCACTATGCTTCCTCCAAATACTAGGTTGACCAAAGGGTTCAGAATGCCTGAATTTCTCAGTAAAATAGTATGTATAGGGAAGAATTTTCCTGGAAGTATAGAGGATGAGCGAGCACCTGGCTCATTTTTATGCACTATAAATTTGAAAATAAATCTTTGTCATCTGAAGTAATTGGATCTCAAATATAACACACTTTCCTACCTCCTGTTAGCATTTTCCTTGAGGAAAAAAAAAAGCAATATTCTATTTGATTGAAGAGCAATGTAATCTGGATGTTGCTACTCAAACTTTCAGGATATAGGTATTATTTTCCATACTCAAGAGATTTTCAGAAGGCACATTTAAACAATCTGGAAAGTTTATGTCTTTACTTCAGTAAATGCAGTATGTAGAAAAAAGTGAAGACAAGACTATTTCCCTAAAGATAAAGTCTCAAAATTGTCCATGGAAGGTAAACATGTACAGATTCAAATAGAGATTTGTATAAAATCACCAAAGAAGGCATTTGCATCAAAGACTATTTTTTGGCAAAGCTTTTTCTGTTTAAAAATTTGGGTTTGGAAGAGCGAGTCATGTTCATGATCACCTTTGCATTCCACTGGAGTTTTATGTGCCGATTGCAAAATGCTTACTGATTCTTTTTGAAAGATACCTCTGGATGAGGCTTGATAATGATGGTCTTATTGCTACAGTAAAATGCCCTTCTAATATATCACAGATAATTACTCCTGTAGCAGAAAAGCCAGAAAAGCATAAATACCCAAGGGGATAAAATTTTAAATGAAGATATTTGTTACCAAGACAAAATCAAATTAAAGCAAATGAAGTATAAACATTTGATTAGTTTTTGAAAAGTTCAGTGATTTCCTGATCATGAGGTAGGAATTATTTCCTTTGGGAATATATCAGAAGAATTTGAAGTCTTTCAAACTGATTTGTCTGATAAAAAGTAGGACTCTGTCTTTTATAGTTCTTTGAAATTTAAAATGGATTACTATACGCATTTTCTCATTTGATTGTTATAACTTTTCTGTAAGGAATATAGACTAAGGATTATTATTTCATTATTTTGCAGATTAGGTAAATGAAAGAGAAAAAGGATATTTGTCTGGAATCACAGTCAGTAATTGGAAGATTTTGGTCCAATCCCTAGAATTGTATTTTACTGTTTTTACAAATGTCACTGATAGAGGTTTTAAGAACTGAGCTTGAAAGGAGCAGAGTTTTCTGTGGTTTCCTGTTTGGGGTAGTTAGTTTCCTGCTTGGGGTAGTTAAGCAAAAGAGGGGTGCTTTTTAATATTTAATTTTTTTTTTAGATGGAGTCTTGCTCTGTCACCCAGGCTGGAGTGGAGTGGCACGATCTTGACTCACTGCAACCTCCACCTTCCAGGTTCAAGAAATGTTCCATTTTCATTATTATAGAAAAATACAGAGGGCTAAGAATCAAGTATCCTCTCCTAAAATTGATAAAGGGGAAAGTTAATTAAGAAGAGATAAAATCCTATCATAAACTGGAAAGATTTTATATCTTGATCTCAGTAATAAGTATATATGGTATCTGCATGTGAAAAATTATCAAGCTGTGTGTTTAAGATTAGCATACTTTACTAAGATTTATCCTAACAAAAATGTAAACATAAATGCATAAATATATCTATATATGTATATGTACAGGTATATTCGAAGTATAGTCACATACACAATGATTCTATATATACATGTAGAACTTTTTGGTATATAAAGTTAATATTACAGTGGAAATTTTTCCATTGCTTACTGAGAGAAAACCTTCTGCTTTTTAAACTGTACATATGATAATTTGTTCAAGAAGAATATAAAATATATTGTTGGTCATACAGAAAATGCTGAGATGACACAACCATACTTTTTTGAAATTGTTTTGCATCCTTCACTTCTAATGTCTAGAAGACCAATGGTCATAGAGAATATTCAATAAATGTATGCGCAGTGATCAAATCAAAGAAACTTCAAAAACACAGGATGTGCCTTTGACGAATCTTATAAGCTCCATTTCTCTCTCCCTTAACATCTGAAATACATCTCATCTTGACGTGCTTCTTGGCTGCCCAAATCACCAGGACTTTTTTGGACAATCCCCTTTCATGCTCCAGAGCTTTCCATAAAGCTATGTTAGTTTGTCCCAACAAAGCCTATGTGCATACCGCCACCATCTTGACTCATCTGTGAAGTGACCTGTAAGAAGATGAGTAATGTGTACGTGTGAGCATGTGTGGGTGTGTGCTGCTTGGCAGTGAGGTGTTGACCAACAAGGTCATAGGTATATTAGTGGATAGTTTCCATATCATAATGAGTTTTTACATCATTGCAAGATAAGAATTAATCTCAAAATAAGTAAATATTATGCCAACATATTTCAATTTGAAATAAACTTGAGAAGAAAAATCAAGTTTGTTTCACTCTGTGGGACATTCTGCTCTTATTTTGTTATCCTTCTAATTTATAATCTACTAGAATTATAGCACTTCAAGGTGGACTTTGGAACTTTCTTACGATAAATGGATATATATTCCTAGAGATTCCTGAGAACCTGTGCCACATAAAACGTTTAGGTCTGCAATGTACCACATATACAAAGGTGGTGCCATAAGGTTATAATACTGTATTTTACTGTACCTTTTCTGTAGATATGTTTAGGTACACCAGTGGTTACCATCGTGTTATAATTGTCCACAGTATTCAGTAGAGTAACGTTCTGTACAGGTTTGTAGCCCAGGAGAAATAGGCTATACCATGTAGCCTAGGTGTGTAATAGGCTGTGCCATCTATGTTTTTGTAAGTACACCCTATAATGTTTACATAATGTATACATTGTCTAACAATGCAACTCTTAGGACATATTTCCATCCAGGTGAATTGTTCAGTGTTCCACAGATGATGAAATAATCTGGACTAAAATGTAAATCTCGTAGTTACTATTAGAAAATAATTTCTTGTATAAGAAGTGCCAAGGAGCTAAATGTCCATCCGATAATACATTGCCTCTCCAAAGAGTTAGTAACCATTTTTAAAAAGACTCTTGGAAAGAAAAAAATTACAAATGGGAAGTAAAACATCCTTAATGGTGCCGTAATCCTGTTCTTCCCTTATGTGTATCATAGCCACCCACAATTGTTTTACTGTATATTTCAATCATCAGTACTTTTTCATTTCCATAATTGATAGTGAGCTTTGAAAGTGAAAAAGCTGTTCTTTCTCTGTTACTTGTTTGCCTTTTAATACTAGTCAGGACTTGGCACCTACTAGGTGCTCAGTCCTGTTTGCTGATTAAATGAAGAATAAATGGTCCATTAGACGGAAAGTGGAATTTCAGTCACCACGATAAGTATTATATTTTTATTCAGAGAAGTCT